>NC_058405.1:67178408-67195281 GCF_002201575.2 Neomonachus schauinslandi | reverse complement strand
AGAGAGAGAGAGAGAGAGAGAGAGAGAGAAATTTATTATATATGGAAATATAATATATATAATATAATGTATGTATGTATTTGTATATGGGGAGAGAGACTTATCCTCATGAAGTTTCAGAATGCCAAGGATAAGACAATAACTTAAAAGCTTCTATAAAGGAGAAACAAATTTCTTCAAAGGAATAATAATCAGATTGACATCATAATTCTCATCAGAAATACTATGGACTCTGAGAAACAAACTGAGGGTTCTAGAGGGGAGGGGAGTGGGAGGATGGGTTAGCCTGGTGATGGGTATTAAAGAGGGCACTTATTGAATGGAGCACTGGGTGTTATACGCAAACAATGAATCATGGAACACTACATCAAAAACTAATGATGTAATGTATGGTGATTAACATAACATAATAAAAAAATAAAAATAAATTAAAAAAAAGAAATACTGAATTTGAGTACCAATGGTACAAGTAAATACCACTGCCTAGTAGGTAAACAAAATCTTCAACATTATTCGAGGAAAAACATTTTGAAATTAAAATTCTATATCACTCAAATAAGAAGATAAAATAAAATGCATATATATGTGTATACATGTGTGTGTGTGTGTACATACACGTATATGCAATAAAAAAGCTTACCTGCTGTACAAAAGTACTCCAAGATGTGTTCCACCAAAAAAATAAAAAGTCCTAGAAAGACTTTGGCTCCACAATATAATGGAACTAACCCAGGAGTTCAATCAAAAGAAATGTAAATCCTGCATACCAGCCATACAGCACACCTAGAAATCCACTGACCTTGGTGCTTCCAGGATGTTTTAGGACTCAGTGCGGGCAGGCCACTCCCAGGTGGAGCAGGAGGAGTGTTCCTCTGGCTTTGGCCTCTCGTTCACAAAGGAGCTCCAATTCCTCCTCTAAAACAGGTTCTGCATGTGGTTACAGAGATGCACTGATGAGGTCAAACTTTTAAAATTTTTTGATGATTTGAGTTTCCTTCACAGAAACCTTAGATAACAGTAGCTTAAATAATATAGGAATTAATTTTTTTCTCATGAAATTAAAATATCCTAAGGTTGGCAACCCTTAAGGCTGGCCAGTGTAGCAGCTCAAAGGACTCCAGGATGAGGACTCCAGGAATGCCTAGCCTTCCCTCATGAGCTTGCTAAGATCTTCATGCAACCTATTAGGCAAGAAGAATGGGGATGAGAGAAGGGTCAAGGGGCAGATGCCAACTGGGTTTGCTCTCCCTTTAGGAACTGTGCCCAAATTTCTTCCAGATGATTTTCACGCATATCTCATTGAGCAGGCCTCTCCCCCAAGTACACCTGGTCTGCAACAGAATCTAGGCAATGTCATTTTTTTTAAAGTAAGTATAGTGCCATGCCAACAGAATTATAGTTCTACTAGTAAGAAAAATGTTATGTAAATAATCCAATTTGGGTACTTACTCACTTTTTATAATAGACTTTAATTTTTCGAGCAGTGTTAGGATTACAGAAAAATTGAACAGGAAGTACAAAGGTCCAATATACGCTTTCCCCCAACACACACACACACACACACACGTGTGTGCACACCCGCGCATGCACTCAATTTCCCTTATTATGAGCATTACTGTGGTTCATTTGTTACAATTGATGAATCAATATTGATACACTATTATTAACTAAAGTCCAAGTTTGCATTAGGGTTCTCTCTTTGTGTTATGGGTTTTGACAAGTGTATAGTGTCATATATCTGCCAATTTTTTTAATATATAAGAGCCCTCAAAAAAGCGGAAGTGGCCCCAAATTTTCTTGACCTCAATTAGACTCTGCTAAGAAGACCATCTTCAAAAAAAGTTTTTTTATTTCAACAAACAGTATGGTAAGCAAGTTATGCAGTGTCTGTAAAAAAACAAAAACAAAAACAAAAAAACCCCCACAAACCTTTGTGCTATGATGAAGAAGAATGACAAATATTTTCTGTAAAGGGTCTGACAGTAAATATATTTCTTTTAAGATTTATTTATTTACTAGAGAGAGAGAGAGTGGATAGCTCTTGCAAGATCTTGATTTCACTTCTGTTGTATATATACCCATCGCTAGGATTGCTGGATCAGATGGTGTCTTTGTTTTAATTTTTTGAGAAACCTCTATACTGTTTTCCATAGAGGCTACCCCAATTTACATTCCCACCAACAGTGCACAAGAGTCCCCTTTTCTCCATATCTTTGCCAACATTTGTTATCTCTTGTCTTTTTGACTATAGACAGTCTATCAGAGGTGAGGTGATATCTCATTGTGGTTTTGATAATGGGTAAATGGATAAAGCTGTGATATATCCATTATATCGTATATATAATTACATATATGATACATGTAATTATATATATGATATATATATATATATATGACGTATGATACACACACACACAATGGAATATTATTCAGCCATGAGAAAGAAGGAAATCCTGACCTTTGTGACAACATGGATGGGACTTGGGGTTAAATACAATAAGGCAGACAAAAGAATGACAAATATTGTATAGTCTCACTTATATGTAGAATCCACAAAAGCCAAAATCATAGAAACAGAGACTAGAATGGTGATAAATGGGGGCTGGGGGTGGGAGATACTGGGAGATGTTTGTCAAAAGGTACAAACGTCCAGTTATAGATGAATAAGTTTCAGGGATCTAATGTACAGCACGGTGATTATAATTAATAGTACTCTTTTAGATACTTGAAAGTTGCTAAGAGAGTAAACCTTAAAAGGTCTCACCACAAAAAAGAAATGGTTATTTTGCGACATAAGGGTGTTAAGTAATGCTACTGTGGTGATCATCTTGCAATATATGTGTATCGAATTAACACATGGTACACCTTAAACTTAACAGAGTTATGTGTCAATCATGTTTCTTTACTACTGAGCCTAGAAATATTCCTAAGGGGGGGAGGGGCAAGGGTGACATAAACAGCAGGGGACAGATAATCAGTCTTCACAGAAGAGTAAAAGATCAGGATAGCCATTGAAGTCCTGCGAGCCTGGGACCAGCGACTATACTGCTACTATGAGAGGTTTGTACATCTAGCTGAGTAGCAGGCTCCTGGCAGATAGACCAAATAGTCCTCGTACACATCAATAAGACTACTGTTTTTCAAATGTACTAGCTTCTATTGTAATTAAGTAAATTCCTATTTATATAAAAGTATTATTAAATTCATTCATAGTATCTTCTATTCTCTCAATTAGTAAGTATTAAAAGGCAATTCTTCCATATTTAGAAGTGTACAATCTTTTTAATTGTGAAAATGAGATTCCCATACTTAAAAAGTTAGGAACTGCTGTGTTAATAAGTGTTGGAGGCTCCATTCCCTGACCACAGTGCATTAAACAAAAGGAGAAGGGAGGCAGGGAGAATGGAGCAGCCCAGGTACACCATGGAAGACTGAAAATATTCTTCTGAGTAATATTTCTATTAAAGAAAAAATCAAATAAACATTTTATAAAAATGAGCAAGAAAGTTACATATTAAAACTTCTAAACTTAAAATCAATTTTTATAGTCTGTAATTCCTGGAAGAGACTCTTGATTTTAAATGAAATAGAAAATAGAAAGTTATCAAAATTGATTTTAAAATAAATAGGAAAACTGAATGTTCTTTAAACATAAGCAATACTGAAAAAGATGATAAACAGCCACATTCCAATAGAGCTCTCCCTTCAAAAAACAGATAATTCCTATCAAATTTAAGCTGTTCCAGAGAATTGAAAAATACAATTTGCCAAGTAATTTTTCAAGATTAGCATAACGCAAATACACAAACTGGGACAAGAACAAAAAACATTTAAGAAAATCATGGGCTAATATGATTTACAAAAACAGTGCAAACACACGGTACTTTAAACAATAATAAATTAATTTCACCTTTCCATTAAATAATAATATAATGGCTAAATAGGGAATATTCTAGGATGTTTTATTTTATTTTTTTTTAATTTGTTTATTTGTCAGAGAGAGAGAGAGAGCGCACAAGCAGGGGGAGCGGCAGGCAGAGGGAGAAGCAGGCTCCTCACCGAGCAAAGAGCTCGATGAGGGACATGATCCCAGAACCCTGGGATTATGACACAAGCTGAAGGCAGACGTTTAAATGACTGAGCCACCCAGGCATCCCAAGGATGTTTTATTAGAAAAATCTACATGAACAGATTAAAGGGAAAAACTCATAGGTTATTTTGAAAGATAATAAAAAATTTAAAAAATTTCACCTCACTTTCATGACGGAGGAAATATATTTTAATACTAATTGATTGAGCAAATACAGGATAAGACACCATAAATGAATTCAATAATACTTTTAAATGAATTTGTCTTTCCTTAATCACAAAAGGTAATTTGATAGTGGATGACAAGCAGAAGACTTCAACAAACAACAGAGTGAAACATTAGAAGGGTTGTTATTAATTTCAAGAATAAAATAAATACTGTGTACCCCAGGTTGTGTTGAAGTAACAGAAAAGACCCCAAATCTCAGTATTTTACAAGAACATAAGTTTATTGATTTCATCTTATGACAATTTCTTGTCAAATTTGGCTTTGCTCCACATCATATGTTTGGCTCAAATATTCCACTCCCTTGTTCTTTGTCACACAAGCACATAGATACCTATATGAAGATGTTCATTGGAGCACATTGCTTATAATAACAAACTTTTGGAATAATTTAAAATCTATCACCAGGGGAATAATTTTAAAAATTTGGTAAACTCCTACTTATGGATCAAGGAAGTTTATCTTTAGGAATTGGTAAGATCTATGAATGCTAAGAAAAAGTTGTGGACGGATACATAGAACACAGTAGAAGTCATTCTGGGCAAGTTGTAGAATTGGGAAAGGGTGATGGAGGAGTTCTCTTTTCTTGCCTTACACTTCAATATCATTTAAATTTATTGTACAGTAAATATATGTTACATTTTATTTGAAATTAAAAATTAAAATTTTAAATATTATATGTCTTTGTATTTTCCTGTCTTCTTAATTTGATGTATACGTCTGTATACTCACTCTATTTGCTTTATCAAGTTCTTGTGCTTCTAGGAGATTTTATGTATTTTTTGCTATATTGTTTATTACATAGAAGTTTAAAATAGTGGTAACATCTTGCCTTTGTAGATTATATTCTTTATCATGATATTATCACTTTCTATATCTCATTTCATTCTTTGAAATTTGAATTCTACTTTCTAGAAATGTGTATTGTCATTCCTGCTCTTATTTTCCTTGCACTTGTTGAGGGTACTTGGCCTCTCACTTTATTTGTACCCTTCCCTAGTTACCTTGGTGCTTCTCCCAGATATTATATAGCATTGATTTAAAAAGTGTAACTGAAGCCTGAAACTTCAGAGTTTTAACAAAATCTTGAAACAATGAAATATGGTTCAAATTGGTTCTTTGAGAAGGGAAATGCTTAGCTAGACGTTATGTCTTATTCAACAAGAAAAATGTTAGCGAAATTTTACACGCTTGTTATCCTAAAATTTAAAATAAATATATGCGTATTATTTAACTTGTTATTATAAAGTTGAATTTCTGTGTCAGCCTGTTTGCTCACAAGAGAAAAGAATTTTCCTAATACATAAGAGTTTGCTTTAATAGTTCCAAGAACTGTTAATTTGTGACCCTGACACAAAACTGTTTTTTATAGGAAACTATTTATTTAAACTGTTTTTGTTGGGGTGCCTGGGTGGCTCAGTTGGTTAAGCGACTGCCTTCGGCTCAGGTCATGATCCTGGGGTCCTGGGATCGAGCCCCCATCGGGCTCCCTGCTCAGCGGGAGGCCTGCTTCTCCCTCTCCCACTCCCCCTACTTGTGTTCCCCCTCACGCTGTCTCTCTCTGTCTCTCTGTCAATTAAATAAATAAATAAAATCTTTAAAAAAAAATAAAAAATAAAAAAATAAAAAATAAACTGTTTTGGTTAATAAAAGAAAAATAAAACCTGTGTATTCTATCATGTGGTAAACCACATTTGTCATAGGAGGTGAATTTCAACTATCAATTTATATGTCACTGTGATGTCACCAAACTAGTGCGAATTAATTCTTTAAGGGACTGTACAGGTTTTCTGAAAATAAAACACGTTAAAAATTTTTCTTCTGGTATAAACTACTTTAAAATAACACGAGTGATTCTAACAGACTAAAACACAAGGCAGAGCTTTAATTTGCCATTTCAGTAAGACCAGTATGAAGAAAACAATGATTTAATACAGTTATCTTAAAGGTTATTTTCAGAGACACTGCAAGGGAAGAAGATTGGAAATCAAAAAAAAAAAAAACCATGGCTAGATCTAGCCGTCTTTCACATTGGACTCACACCTGCTGACAGGGTAGCTAAGTTGGAAGAATTTCAAGTACTATCCAACACACGCTACCAAAAATCCTTGCCCCATGACCATGTCTGAGTTTGTATCCAAGAGAAAGATTAGGGGCGCCTGGGTGGCTCAGTCGTTAAGCCTCTGCTTGTGCTCTCTCTCTCTCTGTCTGACAAATAAATAAATAAAATCTTAAAAAAAAAAATCTCCATGGAACCAAATGCCCCATAAATCTGGACATTCACCTTGGAATCTTATGTGAAAGAGAAACAAACCTGTTTCTTGAACCACTGTATTTTGAGGGTCTCTTTGTTACAGCAAGTTTAAAATTAAGCTTTATCTCAGTTGTCATCAACCCTGTTTTCATATGTCCTTCTATTCCTCTTACCTTAATTAAAGCAAACTGTGCCCTTATATCTACCCATCCCTTCATCTCAGAAAATAGTCATCCATAAAAATAATTCACACTATGGTGTTAATGACTGAATTCCAATGGCTAGCATGTATTGTGTTAATCTCTCTCAGAATAATTTTTTTTTATTAATAGAGACATCAGAAAAAGGGGTGGAATCTCTGATGGAGAAATTTTAAATATTAACAACACAACAGTAGAGAGATATGTTGGAGTCTGAAGCTTTCTTGTCCTTTCTCTATACATTCATGGATAAGTCCTCTATATATAAGGGCAGCATTCAAATTCAGGATTTAATTGCAAAATCTACTTATGAGGAGAAAATAAAGGAAGAGAAAAATCCATTCCTGTGCTGTCTCTTTGTAAATTAATACTGAAAGGGGTAATCCAATTCTTTTCAAGCATCACCATTTCGTGGCTATAAAGGAGGCCACGTTACATTTATACCCTTGTTAGATCCATGAAGGAATTTAGCAAGAATTTCAGTACTTTAAAAAGCAAAACACCTTGCATACAAGAATCACTCAATAAATACTTGTTTGGACAGCCCCCATGAGGTGTCTTACATCCTTGAATTAGTCCAGTCAGCCAGTAACCCCTTCTGTCCTGAGTAAGATACTCTCACTAACTAGCATTTTTCTCTGCAAGCATCTACCTGTCGCTGTGGCCCATCTTTATTACCACACCAGCCAATACAAAATGAAGAGAAGCCTCTTCTCTCTGTTATACTTATGTAAGGTGGAAGGGTCCATATAGCAAGGTTGTTGGGTTCTCTCCATTGACCCAGATGCCTTGTTACTGAGCCTGAGTCTGGTTATATTGGCCAGATATTGTGGGGGAGCTCTCCCACAGGGATTTCATCATTCCTTCCTGCAATGTGACTTCTACTGCTGGTCAACTCCCATCCTCTTTCCCCAGCTCCCTTCCTTGGGCCCACCCAATCTGTCTAAAATGGATGTGGTTCAAATTTTATTTTTCTCCAGGAAGCTACTCAGCCCCAATCTAAGTCTCACATTGACTGTGTCTTATAGTAGCTCTTGGTCAATTACAATGTAGCTATGCCTTACAGTCTGGGTCAGAGTTGTTCATATTTTGTCACTTTGGTTAAGTGGTGTGCATGCTATATAAGCATATTGAGTTGAATTGCCATTTAGAATGTCTTCAGGAAGATTACACTATGATTCAGTTTTGATATGAAATGCTATTGTGTACAAAGAAAGGAACATAAAAAACAATGGGACATAAATTTGATCTTTGTAAAGCAAAAATTTGTCTTTGGCGAATGACTGAAATTCATATTATCTTGCAACAACAACAACAAAGTGCTTTGTAGGAACTCAGAAAGAAAGACATCTGCAAATAAATGAATCTACGTTACATTTTGTTACTGATATATGTGGAAAAGAATTGACGGTCATACCCAAGCAATGCATGTGAAGTCAGGAGAAATGGCCAAAACCATTAGAATGGATGAAGAAAATTGTAAAGCAATGAGAGGCCACTGGATGTGATTCATGCATCTGGCGGGATTAGCGTTAAAGCATCAAATACTATTTTGTCAGACACTTCCTTCTGACTTTGAATGGGAACTACTAAACTTCCAATACAAGTGATTTAATTGAGAAAAACATGAAATGGAATTTAATCAAATAGGAAACCCTAATGAAACCCAGCATGCTTTGAAATTACATTATCAATGCCATGAAATCAAGAAATCAAAATAGTGAATTTGGGTAACAAAAGGTAGCTTATCTCTGTAACACTGTACAAGATTACCAATGGCCAACAGTTTGACTCCATATTTAATTATAAACCACAAAAATCAAAGAATAAGAAATATCCCCCCCCAAATTAATTCCTTTCAAAAAAAATGCACAACAGCTGAGCAGATGGAGGACAGGAGACTAAATTCCATCAGGAAGGACCAGAAGCACTATGTAACCCATCAAGTGTGTTAGTTCTAGATGTTTTTGACATGTGTGTATACAATTATAGCAAGGACAGAACGATAGCATCAAACTTGTTGGTAGATTGGAAGAAAATCCCTGAGAAAATGGCGGAGCATTCTTTAGGAAACGATGCATCATCAAGGCTCTTGAGGGCATAGAGAATGACACTGTAAAGAGTTCTGAGTCAAAAGTCGTTTGGAGGAGTCAGACCCTGAATGGGAAGAGTTTTAGGAATACTTTAACCAATCCATTTCATTTTCTTTTCCTTCATAAAGGAAAGAGTGATACATGATTTTTTTTTTAACTATGTTAAGTAAGTCTAGAAGTTTCTTCAATACCTTTAGGTATAAAATAAATTTTTAAAAATCAGACAGAGGCATTGTGCCATGGTTTAACTTACGATGTTTTATCTTTCTTTGCATCAGTGGCATCTTCAATTCAATGAAATATAATGCACTTTTTGGCTCCTTGCTTTTCTGGTTAGTTGTAACAGGTTAGACAACCTCAAGTACATATACTAAGTATGGCCATTTTCAGTGGTGAAAATTAAACTCCAAACTCTCAATCCTAACTTTGCTGAGACCATCTGGCTTCTCCAGGAATTGTGTATACACACTCTGCAGGGCGGTTGATCTCCTTCAGCACCAAACCATGGTCTCCTTTATGGGGTTCTCCTTAAAGAATGGGAATATTTGGTAACAAAATAATGAAATAGCCCTTTACATTTGCCACAAATACACAAAAATAATTGATGTTTTTCCAACATTCAATAAGCATTTTATATTATACTCTAGATATGACACTAGCCAGCTCTCATTTGAAGCAAACTTAACTTTTGATGCGGTCTTGCTATTTTCGCCCTAACTCATCATTAGTCAAAATATTAAACCTCAATATGTTTAATTAGAGAGGCATACTTTCATAGTTTTGTAATCTGTGTGAGAAATATAATCAGGTGAAGGCATAACAAAATGTAGTCACTCTTTCATCGAATGTTATAGTGCTCACAGAAGCAGCCTGCTGACAAGCACGATAAGGCTATTTTTAGCACATCACCTTTTTAGAACATTTGTGATTGCTAATTATGACCATTTGGAGCTCACAGATGGTATATGAAATTGTAGTGTTCTGCTTTAGATAAATGAGGATGGTGGTATAATAAATAAATCATTGTGAAATCAAAGGACATAGTTGGTGCACAGCATGGTGTATTTGGTTATTTATTACACACAGTACCTTGGTTGTTAATAGAGCTTTGTACTTGATTTCTAGCCACCATTGCATCTGCCACTCTGGTCTCCCTTTGACACGGTTTCCATCATGCTACCTCTCTACTTATAACCTATGATGTCTCCTTTCTGCTGCCCCATCAATCCTGAGTTCCTCAGTTTGGATTCTAAGGCTCCATAATCAGATCACAACTTTGCCAATTGAAATATTTTTCCATGGCTCCCAACAGGCAACTTTCCCCCAGTTAGTACATTCTTCACCCTGGTTCCCTATGCCTTCTGCTCATTGCCAGTCATATTCCCACTGATGATCTCCCCACATGTAATGCCTATTTTCCTTCCTTCTGCCTATCAAAACTCTTCCAGTTCTTAGCTTAAATCCATGCTCACACAAAGCATATGTTTACTTCAAGTGTCATCATTTTCTCCCCTGAATTCCAAGTGCTCAATAAGTACCACATAATTTTACATTAATTGTTCCCTGATTATGTCACTGTATAGGTCTGGCTCAAAAGATGGCAAGGTTGCAAGTAACACAAAGCCTGGCAGGCCCTTATGTAGCTTTCCCACCACACCAAATGAAAACTCAAGTGAGAGGTAGAAGAGTAGATGGTTAATAAATAAATACCTGTTGAGTGTCTAATACAGAAATAATCTCCAGCAAAACAGCAAAAGATAACACTTGCAGGTTCATTCTCTTAAAACAGAGGAAGCTGAGTGTAGCAGCTGATGTAGAATGTTGACCCTAAACATATACTAAATCATTGCTCAGAAATTTACCTTTACAGAAAGATAAACACCTCTCCAAGCTTCATGTCACAGCAATCTAAAATTCAAGGGCTCAAATAATCAATTTAACAGCCGAGGCTTTCCAAAGCTAAGGAAGATTGTGCAACCAAAGGATGGATCTATTTTTTAGAAACCATTAGCTCTTTGTTAAAATATTCAGTGCCGCATTTCATGTTCACACAAGTATTTGGCACAGTGTTTCAGTTATTATTATTCACTTAACACTTTGGTATTCCTACCACTGAGATGAATAAAAATCACATTCACACAATGAGTTATCAAATGTTACTTGAAAGCAAAGAATGAGGAGATTTGATTAACTACAAAGTGATTTACATTTGGAAAACTTAAATTTTCAAAACAAAAGTTTACAATGAACTAATATAAACAAAAAGAGAGAGAGAAGATAAAGAATCCAAGCCAAAAAAGTTTCAGGAAATTCTATTAGCGAGATGAAAGGTAACTTAGAAATTAACTATAGCATCCATTTATCACATCGGGTCTTGATAGGCTATGTCTCAATGGCCCTAATTTTGTTGATGTAGGAAAGATGTAGTCTTCCTAGGGTGTGTGTGCATTCTTGCTGAGCAAACTGGAAGTGTAAAATGCATTCTCTGTGGGCGATTGTTTGCTTGAGAGAAATTAATAAATAATGTGTTGAAGAAAAAGTAGAGAAACCAATCTATTGAAAATCTAATTACTTATTAACATTCCCTACTCAAAATTTATCCTAAGATACCAATTTATTTGATAACTTAGATATTTTCCACCTCAGAGACTTCAGATAATGAAGGAGGTACATTGGATTTTAAGGTAGGTAGAATTTATTTTATTTCATTAATCCCCTGCCTCTTCTTTTCTCTTCATATTAATTTTTTCTGTAACTCTTCACACAAATTTTGGGTGACTCTTTTCAACAGTCATATTTTTACTCAGGCTTCGAGAGACACTAGATGAGAACCTAAGCTGTGGGCTCTGAGGATACCAACTAATAAAACACAGGGTTTCTTTATATACGAAGTAGCATGTGAGAGAGTTTTTGTGCAGTTGAATGAAGTTAGAACTGCTGTCACAGGAAATTAACTTGTGCAGAAGAATTTGATGGGAAGTCAAGACGAGCTAAAGTGCTACTATTTCCCATTGTCTCCTGTGTGATATACATATTTTTTTTTTCTGTATCTCTCCAGTCATTCTTTTGAAGACAAAGGATTCTATAAATGGAATGCCAGGTGCCTAAGTGTGGTGTGTAATTATGTCCTAGTAGAGGTTTCCTTTTCTATAAGATTTCTGATGACTGAGTGCTTGGTATGTGGTTTGTTTTCTAATTACAATCAATCATTTTCTCCTTGAAGTCATTCTTGTAACACATTTCTGCCTTTTTTTTTAGATCTATGACAAATCGACACGACAGGGACACTGTGGCTGAGGACATGCCTAGGGGAATGTGGCTCCCCTCCAAACTGGAAAGCCTGGTGTGTTTGAGCATTAATCCAGGACTACTTTGCGGCTATTAAGAAGGAAATTGTATTGAGGCGGAGCAAGATGGCGGAGGAGTAGGATACCTGGATTTTGTCTGGTCTCAGGAATTCAGCTGGATAGGGATCAAACCATTCTGAACACCTACAAACTCAACAGGAGATTGAAGAAAAGAAGAGCAACAACTCTCTCATCAGAAAAGCGACCACTTTCTGGAAGGTAGGACGTGCGGAGAAGTGAATCCGAGGCGATATTCGGGAGGATAGACGGCGGGGGAGGGGCCTCCGTCGGCCGCTTCTGGCAAGTGATAGAACCATGGAGCACAAAATCCAAACTTTTAAAAGTCTGCTCCGCTGAGGGACGTCACCCTGGTGGCTAAGTGGGGGGTGGAACCCTCCGGGACAGTGTGGTCTCAGGACCCTCAGGGCCACAGAAAGACCGGGGGTGCCTGAGTGTGGCAGAGCTCCCAGGTATCGGAGCAGGGAAGCCGGCTGCAGAGGCGGAGCCCAGGCGCGGGCTCTCAGCTCGGGGTGGCCATAAACCGTGATCCGCGGCACAGTCGGGCCACTGCTCCTCCAGCAGGGACCCAACAAGCGGCAGATCCGGGGAGACTCACCTTCCTCCCCCGGGAGGAGCCACACGGGAGTGCACCGCAGGGATCTGCTGGGTTTGGAGACTCCACCCGGGGTCGGGGGCCAGAGATAGAAACGCGCGGTCACAGGCTGGGTGAGCACGGAGTGTGGCTGGAGACCGGGGAGACGGGAGTGACTGACGGTTTTTTCTCTGGGGGCTCACTGAGGAGCGGGGCCGCGAGTTCTCGGCTCCTCCGGGGCGGAGATTGGCAGGCCGCCATTTTCACTCTCCGCCTCCAAAGCTGTACGGAAAGCTCGCAGGGAACAAAAGCCCCGGAGAGCAAACCCGAGCAGATTACTTAGCCGGGAGGGGGCAAGGGCGGGGCAATTCCGCCTCCGGCAGAGACATTTGGAAACCATGGCAACAGGCCCCTCCCCAGAAGATCAGTGAGAACAGCCAGCCAAGACCAAGTTTACCCATCAATGAGAACGGCAGAACTCCAGCTCTAGGGGACTACTGCACATAGAATTCATGGCTTTTTTACCATGATTCTGTAGTCTTTCAAAGTTAATTTTTTTTTAACTGTCTTTTTTTCTTTTTTTCTTTTTGAATTTTTTTTTCCCTTTTTCAACCAACATCTTATCAATCCCTTTTTTAAAAAAAAAAAAACATTTTTATTTTTCATTTTTAGAGTCATATTCTATCCCTTCATAATAGTTACCCGTATTTTTGGCTTATATATATAAGTTGTTCTCTCTTTAAAATTTTGAGATAGTTTCTTCTAACAGATCAAAATATACCCTAAATCTCTAGTATATGGTGTTTTCTATTCCCCTGCCTGATCACATCCTCTCCCTTTTTTTTTCTTTTTTTAAAACCTCTTCTTTCTTTTTTCAAATAACTTCTTATCAATTCCTTTTATAAAATTTTTTATAATTTCCATCTTTACAGTCATATTCCATCCCTTCATCAGATCAACCCTTATTTTTGTACATATATAAGTTTTTCTTTCTTTAAAATTTTGGGAGGCACTTCCTTCTAAAAGACCAAAATACACCCCAAATCTAGTGTGTGGCACTGATCATATTTGATCACATTCTGGTTTTTTTGTTGTTGTTGTTTTGTTTTGTTTGTTTTTGTTTTTATTTTTATCTTTTTCTTTTTTTTCTTTTTCTTTTTTCTCTCTTTCCCTTTCTTTTCCCACTGCTTCAGGTTTTTTCTGATTTGTTTAGAGTATATTTTCTGGGGACGTTGTTACTCTGCTAGCATTTTGTTCTCTCATTAATCTATTCTCCTCTGCACAAAATGACAAGACGGAAAAAATCACCTCAACAAAAAGAACAAGAGGTAGTACCGACTGCCAGGGACCTACTCAATACGGACATTAGTACAATGTCAGATCTAGAGTTCAGAATCATCACTTTAAAGATACTAGCTGGGCTTGAAAAAAATATGGAAGTTATTAGAGAAACCCTTTCTGGAGAAGTAAAAGAACTAAAATCCAACCAAGTAGAAATCAAAAAGGCTATTAATGAGGTGCAATAAAAAATGGGGGCGCTAACTGCTAGAATAAATGAGGCAGAAGAGAGAATCAGTAATATAGAAGATGAAATGATGGAAAATAAAGAAGCTGAGAAAAAGAGAGATAAACAACTACTGGATCACGAGGGCAGAATTCGAGAGATAAGCGATACCATAAGACGAAACAACATTAGAAGAATTGGGATCCCAGAAGAAGAAGAAAGAGAGAGGCGGGCAGAAGGTATAATGGAGCAAATTATAGCAGAGAACTTCCCTAATTTGGGGAAGGAAACAGGCATCAAAATCCAGGAAGCACAGAGAACCCCTCTCAAAATCAATAAAAATAGGTCAACACCCCAACATCTAATAGTAAAACTTACAAGTCTCATAGACAAAGAGAAAATCCTGAAAGCAGCTCAGGAGAAGAGATATGTAACCTACAAGGGTAGAAACATTAGATTGGCAACAGACCTATCCACAGAGACCTGGCAGGCCAGAAAGGACTGGCAGGATATATTCAGAGCACTAAACGAGAAAAATATGCAGCCAAGAATACTCTATCCAGCTAGGCTGTCATTGAAAATTGAAGGAGAGATAAAAAGCTTCCAGGACAAACAAAAACTAAAGGAATTTGCAAACACAAAACCAGCCCTACAGGAAATCTTGAAAGGGGTCCTCTAAGCAAAGAGAGACCCTAAAAGCAACATAGACCAGAAAGGAACACAGACAATATACGGTAACAGTCACCTTACAGGCAATACAATGGCACTAAATTCCTATCTTTCAATAGTTACCCTGAATGTAAATGGGCTCAATGCCCCAATCAAAAGACACAGGCTATCAGACTGGATTAAAAAACAAGACCCATCGATATGCTGTCTGCAAGAGACTCATTTTCGACCCAAAGACAGCCCCAGATTGAAAGTGAGGGGGTGGAAAACCATTTACCATGCTAATGGACACCAAAAGAAAGCTGGGGTGGCAATCCTTCTATCAGACAAATTAGATTTTAAACCAAAGACTGTAATAAGAGATGAGGAAGGACACTATATCATACTTAAAGGATCTATCCAACAAGAAGATCTAACAATTGTAAATATCTATGCCCCTAACATGGGAGCAGCCAATTATATAAGGCAATTAATAACAAAAGCAAAGAAACACATCGACAACAATACAATAATAGTGGGGGACTTTAACACCCCCCTCACTGAAATGGACAGATCATCTAAGCAAAAGATCAACAAGGAAATAAAGACTTTAAATGACACACTGGACCAAATGGACTTTACAGACATATTCAGAACATTCCACCCCAAAGCAACGGAATACACATTCTTCTCTAGTGCCCATGGAACATTCTCCAGCATAGATCACATCCTAGGTCATAAATCAGGTCTCAACCGGTACCAAAAGATTGGGATCATTCCCTGCCTATTTTCAGACCACAATGCTTTGAAACTAGAGCTCAATCACAAGACAAAAGTCAGAAAGAACTCAAATACATGGAGGCTAAAGAGCATCCTACTGAAGAACGAATGGGTCAACCAGGAAATTAAAGAAGAATTAAAAAAATACATGGAAACCAATGAAAATGAAAACACAACTATTCAAAATCTTTGGGATGCAGCAAAGGCAGTCCTAAGAGGAAAGTATATAGCAATACAAGCCTTTCTCAAGAAGCAAGAAAGGTCTCAAGTATACAACCTAACCCTACAGGTAAAGGAGCTGGAGAAAGAACAGCAAATAAAGCCTAAACCCAGCAGGAGAAGAGAAATCATAAAGATCAGAGCAGAAATCAATGAAATAGAAACCAAAAGAACAGTAGAACAGATCACCGAAACTAGGAGCTGGTTCTTTGAAAGAATTAACAAGATTGATAAACCCCTGGCCAGACTTATCAAAAAGAGAAGAGAAATGACCCACATCAACAAAATCATGAATGAAAGAGGAGAGATCACAACCAACACCAAAGAAATACAAACAATTATAAGAACATAGTATGAGCAACTCTATGCCAGCAAATTAAATAACCTGGACGAAATGGATGCATTCCTAGAGATGTACCAACTACCAAAACTGAACCAGGATGAAATAGAAAACCTGAACAGACCTATAACCACTAAGGAAATTGAAGCAGTCATCAAAAATCTCCCAACAAACAAAAGCCCAGGGCCAGATGGCTTCCCAGGGGAATTCTACCAAACATTTCAAGAAGAATTAATACCTATTCTTCTGAAACTGTTCCAAAAAATAGAAATGGAAGGAAAACTTCCAAACTCATTTTATGAGGCCAGCATTACCTTGATCCCAAAACCAGACAAAGACCCCATCAAAAAGGAGAATTACAGACCAATATCCCTGATGAACATGGATGCAAAAATTCTCACCAAAATACTAGCCAATAGGATCCAACAGTACATTAAAAGGATTATTCACCATGACCAAGTGGGATTTATCCCTGGGCTGCAAGGTTGGTTCAACATCCGCAAATCAATCAATGTGATACAATACATTAACAAAAGAAAGAACAAGAATCATATGATCCTCTCAATAGATGCAGAAAAAGC
>NC_058405.1:67034383-67173408 GCF_002201575.2 Neomonachus schauinslandi | reverse complement strand
TCAATAGATGCAGAAAAAGCATTTGACAAAGTACAGCATCCTTTCTTGATCAAAACTCTTCAGAGTATAGGCATAGAGGGTACATACCTCAATATCATAAAAGCCATCTATGAAAAACCTACAGCGAATATCATTCTCAATGGGGAAAAACTGAGAGCTTTCCCCCTAAGGTCAGGAACGCGGCAGGGATGTCCACTATCACCACTGCTATTCAACATAGTATTGGAAGTCCTAGCCACAGCAATCAGACAACAAAAAGAAATCAAAGGCATCCAAATTGGCAAGGAAGAAGTCAAACTCTCACTCTTTGCAGATGATATGATACTTTATGTGGAAAACCCAAAAGACTCCACCCCAAAACTGCTAGAACTCATACAGGAATTCAGTCAAGTGGCAGGATATAAAATCAATGCACAGAAGTCAGTGGCATTCCTATACACCAACAACAAGACAGAAGAAAGAGAAATTAAGGAGTCGATCCCATTTACAATTGCACCCAAAACCATAAGATACCTAGGAATAAATCTAACCAAAGAGACAAAGGATCTGTACTCAGAAAACTATAAAATACTCATGAAAGAAATTGAGGAAGACACAAAGAAATGGAAAAACGTTCCATGCTCATGGATTGGAAGAACAAATATTGTGAAGATGTCAATGCTACCTAGAGCAATCTACACATTCAATGCAATCCCCATCAAAATACCATCCACTTTTTTCAAAGAAATGGAACAAATAATCCTAAAATTTGTATGGAACCAGAAAAGACCCCGCATAGCCAGAGGAATGTTGAAAAAGAAAAGCAAAGCCGGCGGCATCACAATTCCGGACTTCCAGCTCTATTACAAAGCTGTCATCATCAAGACAGCATGGTACTGGCACAAAAACAGACACATAGATCAATGGAACAGAATAGAGAGCCCAGAAATGGACCCTCAACTCTATGGTCAACTCATCTTTGACAAAGCAGGAAAGAATGTCCAATGGAACAAAGACAGTCTCTTCAACAAATGGTGTTGGGAAAATTGGATAGCCACATGCAGAAGAATGAAACTGGACCATTTCCTTACACCACACACAAAAATAGACTCCAAATGGTTGAAAGACCTCAATGTGAGACAGGAGTCCATCAAAATCCTAAAGGAGAACACAGGCAGCAACCTCTTTGACCTCAGCCGAAGCAACTTCTTCCTAGAAACATCGACAAAGGCAAGGGAGGCAAGGGCAAAAATGAACTATTGGACTTTATCAAGATAAAAAGCTTTTGCAAAGCAAAGGAAACAGTCAACAAAACCAAAAGACAACCAACAGAATGGGAGAAGATATTTGCAAATGACATATCAGATAAAGGGCTAGTATCCAAAATCTATAAAGAACTCATCAAACTCAACACCCAAAGAACAAAGAATCCAATCAAGAAATGGGCAGAAGACATGAACAGACATTTTTCCAAAGAAGACATCCAAATGGCCAACAGACACATGAAAAAGTGCTCAATATCACTCGGCATAGGGAAATCCACATCAAAACCTCAATGAGATACCACCTCACACCAGTCAGAATGGCTAAAATTAACAAGTCAGGAAATGACAGATGTTGGCGGGGATGCGGAGAAAGGGGAACCCTCCTACACTGTTGGTGGGAATGCAAGCTGGTGCAGCCACTCTGGAAAACTGTATGGAGGTTCCTCAAAAAGTTGAAAATAGAGCTACCATATGATCCAGCAATTGCACTACTGGGTATTTACCCCAAAGATACAAAAGTAGGGATCTGAAGGGGTACGTGCACCCCGATGTTTATAGCAGCAATGTCCACAATAGCCAAACTGTGGAAAGAGCCAAGATGTCCATCAACAGATGAATGGATAAAGAAGACGTGGTATATATATACAATGGAATATTATGCCGCCACCAAAAGGAATGAGATCTTGCCATTTGCAACGACGTGGATGGAACTGGAGGGTATTATGTTGAGTGAAATAAGTCAAACAGAGAAAGACATGTATCATATGATCTCACTGATATGAGGAATTCTTAATCTCAGGAAACAAACTGAGGGTTGCTGGAGTGGGGGGTGAGGTGGGAAGGATGGGGTGACTGGGTGATAGACACTGGGGAGGGTGTGTGCTCTGGTAAGCGCTGTGAATTGTGCAAGACTGTTGAATCTCAGATCTGTACCTCTGAAACAAATAATGCAATATATGTTAAGAAAAAAAAAAAAGAAGAAGAAGGTAGCAGGAGGGGAAGAATGAAGCGGGGGAAATCGGAGGGGTAGACGAACCATGAGAGACGATGGACTCTGAAAAACAAACTGAGGGTTCTAGAGGGGAGGAGGGCGGGAGGATGGGTTAGCCTGGTGATGGGTATTAAAGAGGGCACGTTCTGCATGGAGCACTGGGTGTTATGCACAAACAATGAATCATGGAACACTTCATCTAAAACTAATGATGTAATGTATGGGGATTAACATAAGAATAAAAAAAAATAAATAGATCTATGACAAATCATACATTCTGTACTAATTCAGAAATGTTTTTCATTGAGTAGCTCTCATCAAATACTATTTTAAAGAAGACATAAATAGTTGTGTGATCCCAAGTTGGCTTCACTTCAAATAGAAATGAAATTAACCCCATTAATTACCAGTATACCAGTTAACCATCAATGATTGCTGTGGGGAGGACTAATCTTAAGCCTATGTAAAGAAGTCAATTTCTAGTGGTGGTAATGGATCCACATCCCCATAATGGCTTCCTCATACAGTTATTTATTCTTGAATTTCCTTCAATAAAAGATGGTTTTCATTTCTAAACTCCTGTTAAAATGCAAATAGTTCTGGAAGAGGTAATATCAGATCTAAATTCACACAGAAGTAAAAAATATCTAGTATCAACTGATATCAACTCTTTCCTGAGAAAATTTGCTCTGTTGCACAGCTGACTCTAAGAACTTGGAGGAATCTATCATGAAAGAAGGAAAGGATGCAACCAATCTCAGATATGCCAAGGACACATTTCTCCTTATTTGCAATCTTGCCTGCATTCCCACTGATTGGGAGGTTAGCAGAATTACTCCTGAACGTTTTCAATCTTAAACCCCATGCTCTGTCAGTTACTTGAGTCCCAGGGAGAGAAGACTGCAACTAGCATCCAAATTACATGTATAATCAAATCTTTACAACAACTGTAATTTGCTGTATATATACATACGTTTAAAGTAAGTGTTGAGGCACCTGGGTAGCTCAGTTGGTTAAGCATCCCACTGGATTTCAGTTCAGGTCATGATCTCAAGGTCATAAGATGGCACCCCACATCGGGCTCTGTACTCAGTGTGGAGTCTGCTTGAGATTCTCTCTTTCCCTGTGCCACTCCCCCTGCTTGAGCTCTCTAAATAAATAAATAAATAAATAAATAAATAAATAAATAAATAAATATCTTAAAAATTAATTAGTTAGTTAATTGTTTAGTGAAGTTTCTAACGTTCAATCCATGATGTAAACTCAACCCAATTACCTTTTTGATAAACTGGGGAAAAAAAGAAACTAAGCCTCCTCAGATGGTCTTGAATTTCACTGACACTGTCTGGGTCCTCCAAGCTATGAAGAATGAACAAATGAATGAACAAATGAATAAGTGAAAGAACAAAGAAACAAAAGGGCATAAAAATGAGTGGAAGCAATCTGGTAAGTAAACAATCTGATTACAGTAAAATCATTCTCCATAAGTGACTGCTCAACAGCTACAGGCTTTAAATATAACTATAGGTCCTTTGTGTCAGACCCTTCACTTGGTAAGATATACCATGAAGTCCGGAATGCCTAGGAAGAGTGATGACAGTTGCATTAAATGAAGTGGGGGGGGATCGGAGGGGGAGATGAACCATGAGAGACTATGGACTCTGAGAAACAAACTGAGGGTTCTAGAGGGGAGGGGGGTGGGGGGATGGGTTAGCCTGGGGATGGGTATTAAGGAGGGCACGTAGTGAATGGAGCACTGAGTGTTATACGCCAACAATGAATCATGGAACACTACATCAAAAACTAATTATGTAATGTATGGTGATTAACATAATAAAAAAAAAAGTAGCACTTTCAAATCTATCTCTTCCAATGGCGGCGAGTGCACCCCTAGCATGGCTGCTGGGGGTTTCAGGCTTCTTGCTCATCACACTGAGAAGGTTTGAGACTGATGGGGAATGATTCCGTGGTGATGTAAGACATTACTTGGAAAGCCCTGGTGCTTCATTGTGTTTGCTTTTACTGGCTTGTGGAAAGTGAAAAGATAGCTATTATGTGGTGCTCTGTGGTAAAACTTCTCATTTCACAAGATACACACGTGTGGGTTTCAATCCGAGGACTTTCCAGCTACACAAGTGGTGACTACTCCATATGCCTTAACCTCTGATTTACCCCAGAAGAAATAAAGGTCACACTCTTCATAAAATACAGAACCGTTTTTGCCGGCTAGAGTTTATTCTACACAGGAAAAATAAGAGGAAGTTTGATAGAATCAGAGCCAGAATATTCAAACAAAATAATTACTTGTCCGAATTATTCAGGATAAGAAGTTTCTCCCATTAAATAATGGCTTTACCAGGCTTATTTAAATAGCCCGATCAGCACTACTGAGACCTTATTTTAATAAATATAGAAGATTTAAGGAAAAGAGGGTTACTTTTAAAATTGCTGAAGAGATAACTAGTTAACTAAAAACCATGACATAAAATGTTGAAATATACTTACGTAGCAGAAAAAAGTGCTAACTGAAGATATGGATCTTTCAGTACCAAGCAACAGAGAATTCTTTTTGGCCCTAATTTACCTGAAGAATCTTTTGCCATCACTTAAAAGACTTTCATGTAGTCAAAATCAATTTCTCACACTCCCTTGGACCATTTTGTTGATTTTTGACATCCCACATATGCAAAATCATTTACTCAAAGTGACTAGAGAAGTGGAAAAATTAGAGTTTCATGGTTTACGAATTGGAATTTAGACAGATTTTACAGCTTTGCTTTTAAAGAAAGGAAATGTTTTCTGCAGTTAAGAAATCACTCCAACAGATGGGCCTATCTCCTCTATTTTTATTTCTAGTTGGCTTACGGGTGAATTACCCTGGACATAGTTATAAATTTGAAATTATAGGAACTGCTGAGGGGTGATTTTTTTTTTCTGGCTATAAAATACAATGAGGACACAGCTGCAGCATCTAGAAAGTGAGGAAAGCTAAAACCATAAAAATAATACTATTTCCTCTTCCTTGTTTTGGATGCAAGCTATGAAACAAGAATGAGTTTATCTGGTTTCCCATTATGTATAATGATTAATCTGAGGCCACATTCCCAGAAGAGTAATTAGCCAGTCAATTACTTCAGTGTGAATCCAGCATTTCTGATTAAGTGTAACTTTACGATTAGAAGTTACCAAACATCCAATAAAGCATAGAACAGTGTATCTTTTTATACTGAGGTGGGAAGGGTGTGGAAAGAAGCAAAATATGACAGGAATAACTGGTTAATTTAACTCCACTGAAAAGAGCTCTTGGGACAATTGTGAATCACCTATTGATATGAGTCAGCACTGAAATTCTATCTACTTACCTTTCTATACATATGTTTGTTGGGTTTTTATATGTGTTTTGCCTGCTCCGTGCTCAGACTGTAACTATCTACTTTGTACATTATCTTTAGCAAGTTTTTCATTAAGAGCTGATTCTTCTGACATTTGACTCATTTCAGGGCTACCCACTTTTCCCCACTCTCTCCCAATTACCTCCTATATATTGGTGTCAGGAGTAGGGCTCTGAATAGCCATTTTCTTTTTTTTTAGTCAAGTATAATTGACTTACAGTATTATATTAGTTTCAGGTTTATAATATGATGATTTAACAATTGTATACATTACTCAGTGCTCATAATGATAAGTGTACTCTTAAGGGCCCTTCACCTATTTCACCCATCCCTCCACTCACCTCCCCTCTGGCAACCACCAATTCATTCTTACATTTAAGAATTTGTTTTATTTTTTCGTTTTCCTCTTTTTCCTTTGTTCATTTGTTTTGTTTCTTTAATTCCACATATGAGTAAAATCATATTGTATTTGTCTTTCTCTGACTGACTTATTTCACTTAGCATTATACCCTTTATATCCAGCCATGTTGCAAATGGCAAGATTTATGGCTGAGTAATATTCCTGTGTGTGTGTGTGTGTGTGTGTGTGTGTGTGTGTGTGTACACAACATACCACATCTTTATCCATTCATCTATGGATGGACACTTGGGTTGCTTCCATATCTTGCCTATTGAAAGTAATGCTGCAATAAACATAGGGGTGCATATATGTTTTTGAACTAGTGTTTTCACTTTCTTTGGTAAATATCCAGTAGTGGAATTACGGGATATTTTGTGGCAATTCTACTTTTAATTTTTTTGAGGAAACTCTATACTGTTTTCCACAGTGGCTATACCAATTTACACTTCTAACACGGGAGCACAAGGATTCCTTTTTCTCTACATCCTCACCAACACTTGTTAGTTCTTGTGGTTTTTATTTTAGCCATTCTGACAGCTGTTATCTCAGAGGTGTTATCTCATCATGGTTTGGACTTGTATTTCCCTCATGGTAAGTGATGTTGAGCATCTTTTCATGTGTCTGCTGGTCATCTTCTTTGGAAAAATGTCTATTCAAGTCCTCTGCCCATTTTTAATCGGATCTTTTAACGGTTTTTTTTATGTTGATTGTATAAGCTCTTTATATATTTTGGATATTAACCCTTTATCAGATATATCCTGTGTACTTTCATCTCCCATTCAGTAGGTGTCTTTTTTTGTTTTGTCGATGGTTTCCTTCACTGTGCAAAACCTTTATATTTTGGTGTAGGCCCAATAGTTTAATTTTGCTTTTGTTTCCCTTGACAAAGGAGACACATCTAGAAATGTTTCTATGGCTAATTTCAAAGAAATCAATGATGGTGTTTTCTATGGTTTCAGGTCTCACATTTAGGTCTGTATTACATTTTGAGTTTATTTTTGTGTATGGTATAAAAAAGTGGTCCAGTTTCATTCTTTTGTGTGTAGCTGTCCTGTTTTCCCAACACTAACACCATTTGTTGAAGAGACTGTCTTTTTCCCATTGTATATTTTTGCCTCCTTTGTCATAGATTAATGGACCATATAAGCATAGGTTTATTTCTGGGCTCTCTATTCTGTTCCATTGATCTATGTGTCTGTTTTTGTGCCAGTACCATACTGTCTTGATGATGATAGCTTTGTAATAGAGCTGGAAGTCCGGAATTGTGATGCCACCAGCTTTGCTTTTCTTTTTCAACATTCCTCTGGCTATGCGGGGTCTTTTCTGGTTCCATACAAATTTTAGGATTATTTGTTCTAGTTCTGTGAAAAATGTTGTTGGTATTTTGATGGGGATTGTATTAAATCTATATATTGCTTCGAGTAGTATGGACATTTTAACAATAACAATTCACGAGCATGGAATATCTTGCCATTTGTTTGTAGCATCTTCAATTTCTTTAATCAATGTTTTATAATTTTCAGAGTACAGGTTTTTCACCTCCTTGGTTAAGCTTATTCCTAGGTTATTTTATTCTTTGTGGGCAATTGTAAATGAGATTATTTTCTTAATTTTTCTTTCTGCTACTTCATTATTAATGTATAAAAATGCAACAGACTTTTGTATATTAGTTTTGTGTCCTGTGACTTCACTGAATTCATTTATCAGTTCTAGCAGTTTTTTGGTGGAGTCTTTAGGGTTTTCTATATATAGTATTGTGTCATCTGCAAATAGTGAAAGTTTTACTTCTTCTTTACCAATTTGGATGCCTTTATTTCTTTTTCTTGTCTGATTGCTATGGCTAGGACTTCCAGTACTATGTTGAATAAAAGTGGTGAAAGCAGACAACCTCATTTTATTCCTAATCTTAGAGAAAAAGCTCTCAGTTTTTCACCATTGAATATAATGTTAGCTGTGGATTTTTCATATATGTTCTTTATTATGTTGAGGTATGTACACTCTAAACCTACTTTCTTGAGGGTTTTTATCATGAGTGGATGTTGTACTTTGTCAAATGCTTTTTCTGCATCTATTGAGATGAGATGCTCATATACGTTTTTTTTTTATCATCCCTTGTTAATTTGTTGTATCACATTGATTTGCAAATACAGAACAACACTTGCATCCCTGGAATAAATCCCATTTGGTTGTGGTGAATGATTTTTTAATGTATTCTTGAATTTGATTTGCTAATATTTTGTGAGGATTTTTCCATCTATGTTCATCAGAGATACTGGCCTATAGTTCTCTCTCTTTTTTTTAAAAGATTTTATTTATTTATTTGAGAGAAAGAATGAGATAGAGAGAGCATGAGAGGGGGGAGGGTCAGAGGGAGAAGCAGACTCCCTGCTGAGCAGGGAGCCCGATGCAGGGCTCGATCCCGGGACTCCAGGATCATGACCTGAGCCGAAGGCAGTCGCTTAACCAACTGAGCCACCCAGGCGCCCTAGTTCTCTTTTTTGTAGTGTCTTTATGTAGTTTTGGTATCAGAGCAATGCTGGCTTCGGAGAATACATTTGGAAGCTTTCTTTCCTCTTCAATTTTTTGGAATTGTTTGAGAAGAAGCATTGACTCTTTAAATGTTTGGTAGAATTTACCTGTGAAGCCATCTGGCCCTGGTCTTTTATTTGTTGAGAGTTTTCTGGTTACTGATTCAATTTCCTTGTGAGTAATTGGTCTGTTCAAACTTTCTATTCCCTCCTCATTCAGTTTTGGGAGGTTATATGTTTCTAGGAATGTATCCATTTCTTCTAGTTTGTTGGCATATAATTTTTCAAAATATTCTCTTATAATCCTTTGTATTTCTGTGGTGTTGATTATTTCTCCTCTTCAGTTTCTTTTTTTTTTTAAGATTTTATTTATTTATTTATTTATTTATTAGAGAGAGAGTGAACTAGAGAGAGAGCATAAGCCAGGAGGGAGAGGTAGAGGGAGAAGCAGACTCCCTGCTGAGCAAGGAGCCTGATGCAGGGCTCTACCCCGGGACCCTGGGACCATGACCTGAGCTGAAAGCAGACACTTAAGTGAGCCACCCAGGTGCCCCTCTCCTCTTCCATTTCTGATTTTTATGAGTCTGGCTGAAAGTTTATCAATTTTCTTGATCTTTTCAAAGAAGCAGCACCTGGTTTCATTGATCTGTTCTGTTGGTTTTTTAGTCTCTATTTCATTTATTCTGCTCTAATCTTTATTATTTCCTTTCTTCTATTACCTTTGTGCTTTATTTGTTCTTCTTTGTCTAGCTCCTTTAGTTGTAAAGTTAGGTTGTTTATTTGAGATTTTTCCTGCTTCTTGAGGTAGGCCTATATTATTATAATCTTCCCTTTTTTGAACAGTTTTGCTGCATCCCAAAATGTTGGACTGTCATATTTTCATTTTCATTTGTCTCCATGTATTTTTTTATTTCTTCTTTGATTTCTTGGTTGACCCATTCATTGTTTAATAGCATGATATTTAACCTGTATGTATTTGTGTCCTTTCTAGATTTTTTTTCTTGTGCTTTCTAGTTTCATACCATTGTGGTCAGAAAAAAATGCATGATATGATTCTGAATTTGTTGAGACTTGTTTTGTGACTTAACATGGTTTATTCTGGAGAATGTTCCATGTGCACTTGAAAAGAATGTGTATTCTGCTGTTTTAGGATGGAATGTTCTGAATATATCTGTTAGATCCATCTGCTGCAATGCGTCATTCAAAGCCACTGTTCCCTTGTTAATTTTCTGCCTGGATGATCTATCCACCATAAGTGAGGTGTTAAAGTTTCCTACTATTAATATATTACTATCAATTTCTTCCTTTATGTCTGTTAATAGTTGCTTTATGTATTTGGGTGCTCCCATGTTGGCTGCATAAATATTTACAATTTTTTATCTTGTTGGATGGTTCCCTTTATGAATATGTAGTGTTATTCTTTGTCTCTTATTAGAGTCTGTTTTAAAGTCTATTTTGTCTGATATAAGTATTACTACCCCAACTTCTTCTTTTTGCTCCATTTACATGATAAATGTTTTTTCCATCCTTTCCTTCTCAATCTACATGTGTCCTTAGGTCTGAAATGAGTCTCTTGTAGGCAGCATATAAATGAGTCTTGCTTTCTTATCCATTCAGTCACCCTATGTCTTTTGATTAAATTATTTAGCCCATTTACATGCAAAGTAATTATTGATAGGCGTGTACTTATTGCCATTTTGTTACTTGCTTGACAGTTGATTTCATAGTTACTCTCTGTTCTTTCCTTCTTTTGCTCTCTTCCCTTGTGGTTAGATGGCTTCGTTTAGTGATATGCTTGGATTCCTTTCACTTTATTTTGGCACATCTATTATAGGTTTTTGATTTGTGGCTACCATTAGGTTTCTATATAACATGCTATGCATATAGCAATCTATATTAAGATGATGGTTGCTTAAGTTTGAATCCATTCTAAAAATACTAAATTTTTACTATTGCCTTCCACATTTTATGTATATGATGTCATACCTTACATCTTTATACTTTGTGAATCCCTTGACTGATTTTTATAGATATAACTGATTTCACTGCATCTGTGCTTTAACCTCCATACTCATTTTATAAGTGATTAATCTACTATTTTATTATGTTTGTGTAAACCTGTGAAAATTTTTCCTTTCCTAATTTTCTTTCTACTGATTATGGCCTTTTTTTTCCCACTCAAAGAATTCCTTTTAACATTTCTTATAAGGCTGGTTTAGTAGTGATAAATTCCTTAAACTTCTACTTGTCTGGGAAATTTTTATCTCTCCTTCTATTCTGAATGATAGCCTGGGTGGATAGAATAGAGTAACTAATAGAAATGCAAGGAGGAATGGACAAATTCACAATTATAGTCAAGTATTTCAATACCCCTGTCAATAACTGAGAACAAGGAGATAGAAAATTATATCTTCAACCAAATGACATGTTTAGAACACACCATTCAAAAACAATAGGATACACATTCAAGAGTACATGGAAATTTTGCCAAAATAGACCATATTCTGAGTATTAAAACAAATAATTCTCAGTAGACTCATAAGTAACCAAGTCATGCAAAGTATGTCCCCTGGCTAAAATGAAATAAAATTAGAAATCAATAATAGAAATACATCTAGAATATTCCAAATATTTGGAAAGAAAATTACACACTTCTAAATAACCATTTGGGCAAAGAAGAAATCAAAAGGGAAAACTGAAAGTATTTTTGAACTGAATGGAAAGGAAAACACAATGTATCAGAATTTGTGGGTTGCCACAAAAAGAAAAATGAATAGCATGAAAACTCTGTATTAGAAATGTAGAAAGATCTCAAGTCAATGATTTCAACTTCTACCTTAAGAAACTAGAGGAATAAAAGATGCCCAAAGTAAGCAGAGGAATGGAAATAATAAAAGTCAGAGTGGTAATCAATGAAATAAAACACAGAAAAAATTCTGTTTTTTGAGACCAATAAAATTAATAAATCTCTAGCCAGACTGATTAGAAGAAAAAGTGTGAAGACACAAATTACCATTGTCAAGAATATGACAATTGACATCATTACTGATTTCATAGATGTTAAAATAAGGAAATATTATAACAACAATTTGAATTAAATGGACAAAGTCTTTGAAAGACACAGAATATCAAAGCTCACTTAAGAATAGATAGTCTGAATAGTCCTGTGTTCTTTTTTCAATTTTTTATTGTAGTAAAATACTCATAACATAAAATTTACCATATTAACCATTTTTAAGTGTACAATTGAGTGGTATTAATATATTCATAATAATGTGCAATAATCATTACCATCTATTTCAAGAACACTTAACATCTTGGAAAACTGAAGCTTTGTACTAATTAAATAACAAATATCCATTTCACCTTTCTCCCTAGCTTGTGACAACCACCATTCTATTTTCCATCTTCATAATTTTGAGTATTCTAAGTACTTCATATAGATGGAATCATCCAATATTTGTCTTTTTGTGATTGGCTTATTTTTCTTACCATAATGTCTTTAAGTTTCATCCATGTTGTAGCATACGTTAGCATTTCCTTCATTTTTCAGGCTAAATAATATTCTATTTATGTATATACCAGATTTTGCTTATCCATTCATCCATTAATAGACTCTTGCGTTGCTTCCACATTTTACCTATTGTGAATAATGCTTCTACAAATATGGATATAGAATATTTCCTTGAGACCCTGATTTTGATTATTTTGGGTATATACCCAGAAGTGGAATTATTGGATCATATGTTAATTCTATTTTTAACATTCTGAAGAAACACAATACTATTTTCAAGTGGCTGTACTTTCTCTAATTCTCATCAATAGTGCATAAATATTCCTTCTGTAAATCTTTGTCAACACTTGTTATTTTCTGGCGGTTTTTCATAGTTAGTCATACTAATGTGTGAGAGGTAGTATTTCATTGAAGTTTTAATTTGCATTTCCCCAATTATTAGTAACATTGACTATTTTTTTATGTGCTTATTGGCCATTTGTATGTCTTCTTTGGAGAAATGTCTATCCAAGTGCTTTCCTTGTTTTTGAATTAAGTTGTTTGTTGTCACAAAGTTTGTTGTCCAGACCATTGGCCAGGACCTGGCTGTACTTTCCATCCTTCACATCCTTTTGTCTGTTCAAAAACCAGTCTGGGATCTTTTTTTTTTTTAAGATTTTATTTATTTATTTGAGAGACAGAGAATGAGAGAGAGAGAGTATGAGAGTGGGGAGGGCCAGAGGGAGAAGCAGACTCCCTGCTGAGCAGGGAGCCTGATGCGGGACTCGATCCTGGGACTCCAGGATCATGACCTGAGCCGAAGGCAGTCACTTAACTAACTGAGCCACCCAGGTGCCCCCAGTCTGGGATCTTATACTGGCGAGGATTCTGCATAATGGTGATCACACGTTCCACCTCATCCTCAGTGAGCTCTCCGGCCCTTTTTGTTAGTAAGTTTAGGAGTTCTGTATACATCCTAGATATTAATCCTGCATCAGCCATATGATTTGCCAATATTTTCCCCTTTTATGTGGATTACCTTTTTATTCTGTTGATTTTGATGGACAGGTTTTTTTTTTTTTTTTTAGTTTTCATGAAGTCCAACTTGTGTATTTTTTCTTTTGTTGCCTGTGCCTTTAGTGTTACATCCAAAAAAACCATTGCCAAAGCCTTGAATCTTAAAATCCATAAAATTCTTGCCCTCTATTTTCTTGTAAGAGTTTTACAGTTTTAGGGCTTACATTTGAGTTTTTGATCCATTTTAAATTCATTTTTATGTGGTATTAAGAGCCCTACCTGATTTTTTTGCACATGGATAACCAGTTTTTCCAGAACCATTTCTTGAAAAGACTCTCCTTTCCCCTTTGAATGGTCTTGACACACTTGTCAAAAATCATTTAACTATTATGCAAGGGCTTATTTCTGGACTCTATTATATTCCACTCATCTAATTTGTCTGTCTTTATGCCAGTACTACACTGTTTTGATTATTGTAGCTTTGTAGTAAATTTTTAGATCAGGAAATGTGAGTCCTCCAGCTTTGTTCTTTTTTTTTTTTTTTTTTTTGTCTAAATTGCTTTGGCTACTTAGAGTCCCCTTGAGATTTTATATGAATTTTCAGATGGATTTTTTCTATGTCTGTAAAAAAAAAAGTCATTAAAATTTTGATAGGAATATCATTGAATCTGTACATTGGTTTGGGTTAGTATTAACATCTTAACAATATTAAGTCTTCCCATCCATGAGCATGGAATATGTTTCCATTTATATATGTCTTCTTTAATTTCTCTCAGAATTTTTTTTTAGTTTTCATTGTATGCCTTTCATCTCCTTGGTTAATTCCTAATATTCTATTCTTTTTAACATTATTATAAATGAAATTGTTTTTGTAATTTCTTTTCAGATTGCTTATTGTCAGTATATAGAAATGCAACTAATTTTTGTGTGTTGACTTTCTATCCTGCTACTTTGCTGAATTCATTTATTCTAGTTTTTGTGTAATTTTTAAGGTTTTCTATGTATAAGATTATATTATCTATGAATAGAGATCATTTTACTTCTTTTTCAATTTGGATTACTTTTATTTCCTTTTTGTGCCTAATTGCTCTGGCTGGAACTTCTTGTACTACGTTAAACAGGGTGGGTGAAAGTGAGTATCCTTGTGTTTTTCCCGATCTCAGGGGAAAATCTTTCAGTCTTTAACCATTGCATATGATGTTTACTGTAAGTTAGTCACATATACGGCTTTTATTATGTTGAGGTAGTTTTCTTCTATTCCTAGTTTGTTGAGGGTTTTTATTATAAAAGAGATTTGAATTTTGTCAAATGCTCTTTCTACATCAATAGAGATGATTCTGTGGGCTTTTTTCCTTTATTCAATTAACATGGTGTATTACATTTGATTTTTATGTGTTGAACCATTGTATTTTAGAAACAAATCCCACTTGGTTATGGTGTATGAGCCTTTTAATGTGCTGTTGAATTTAGTTCATTAGCATTTCATTGAAAGGTTTTTCATCAGTGTTCATAATGTATATTGGTCTGTAGTTTTCTTATAGTGTCTTTGTATGAGTTTGGTGTCAGGGTAATGTTGGCCTCATAGAATGAGTTAAGAAGTCTTTCTTTTCATGTTTTTGAAAAAGTTTGAAAAAAGTTGGTATTAGTTCTTCTTTCAATATTTCATAGAATTCATTAATGAGCCATTAATTTAAAGCCTCTTCTTTGTTGGGAGATTTTTGATTATTGATCCAATCTCATTACTACTTATTGGTCTATTCAGAGTTTCTATTTTTACATGATTTACTATTGGTAGGTTTTGTGTTTCTAGGAATTTGTCTATTTCATCTAGGTTATCCAACTTATCTCATAGTATTTTCTTACAATTCTTTTTTATTTTTGTAGAATCAGTAGTAATGCCCCCACTTTCATTTCTGATTTTAGTAATTTGAGCCTTCTCTCCTTTTCATAGTCCATCTAGATAAAGGTTTGTAAATTTTGTTGACCTTTACAAAGAACCAACTTAAGTTTTCATTGTTTCTCTATTGTTTTTCTAGTCTCTATTTTGTTATTCACTCTTTATTCTTTATTATTTCCTCTACTCTGCTAGATTTGGGTTTAGTTATTCTTCTTTTTCTAGTTCCTTAAGTTCTAAGGTTGCCTATGTCTTTTAAACAAATTGAATTTGTAGGTAAAAACCTCACAAAGCTAGGCCTAGATGGCTTCTGTGGTGAATTCTACCAAACATTTAAAGAAGAAATAATACAAAGTATACATAAGCTCTTCCACAAATTAGAGAAAAGAAAATAACTCCCAATCAATCTAGGAGACTAATAGTATTCTAACACCAAAATTGGACACAAATGTTAAAAGAAAAATAAACTACAGACCAATATTTCTCTTGAATTTGCAAAAATTGAAAAAAAGTTAGAAATTGAATCTAACAGTGTGTTAACAATCACAACCAAGTAGTTAACTTTTGAATATCAATCATGTAATTCACCATAATAACAACATTAAAAAAATAAAACCATATAATTTATAGATTCATTTGTCCAACCCAACATCTATCATAACAAAAAGACTCTCAACAAGCAATAGAAGAGAATTCCTTCAACTTGGTAAAAGACAACTATACAAAACCTAGTTAAAATTACACTTAATTGTAAAACTGAATACTTTCCCCCTAAAATCAGGATTAAGACAATATCCATTGTCACAACTTCTTTTCAACAATAGATAGATGTTCAAACCAGTGCAATAAGATAAGAGTTATCTAGACTTGAAAAGTGGAAGTAAAATAATCTTTATGTACAGACATCATGATCATCTATGTAAAAAGATGGAATTTCCAAAAATCCTACTAAAACCAGCAAGTTTAGCAAACATTGCAGGATACAAAATCAATACACAAAAACTATTGTATTTCTAAATTCTACCAACAATCAGAAATTACAATTCAAAAATAATAGTATCATTTATATTAGCAAAAGTTACAATATACTTAGGGATAAATCTGATAAAAGGTGTAAAGCTGTACACTGAAAACCATAAAATGTTGCTGAGGGAATTTAAAGAAGATTTAAATAAATGGAGAGATACACCTGTATAAGTCAAAAGTGTCAATATTGTTAAAGGTTAATTCTTCCCACAATGATGTGAAGATTTACTATAATCCTAATCAAAGTCGAAGCAGAATTTTATGCTGAAATTGATGAGATCATCTAAAATTCTATGGAAATGCCTAGAACCTAACACAGCCATAACAACTTGGAAAAAGGAGAAACAAGTTGGAAGACTACCTGATTTTAATACTTATCATAAAGCTAAAGTTATTAAGACAGCATGGTTTAGGATAAAGATATACAACAGGTTAATGAAAAAAATATAGAATTCACAAGTAGACATATGCATAGAAATGGACAACTGATTTTTTACAAAGGAACAAAGGCAATTCAGTGGGGAAAGATAGTTTTCAGGAAATGGTGCTGGGACAATTGCAAGTCCACATGTAAAAATACAAACTTTAATCCAAACTTAGCACCATATACAAAAATTAACTCAAAATGGATCATAAACATAAAAGTAAAACTATAAACTTCTAGAAAAGAACATAGGAGAAAATCTTTGCTTACCTTAGATTTGGCAAGGATGTCTTAGATTTGACACCATAACCATTATTTAAAAAAGAAAAAGATGATATACTGGATTTTATCAAAATTTATAATGTATGCTCCTCCAAGGACACTGCTAAGAGAATAAAGACAAACCACTGTCTTGGAAAAAAGTATTTGAAAATTCATAGAATTGAAAAAGGACTTGTATCTAGAATACAGATCTGGAATACATATTTAAAACTCTCAAACTCAGTAAGTAAACAAAACCTAATTTAAAATGGGCAAAAAATTTGTACACTTCTCCAAAGGAGATGTATGGATGGCAAATAAATACATGAAAGATGTTTAAAAAAAACTTTAATAATAAAATCCAAACACCTTAAAGATTTTATTTATTTATTTGACAGAGAGAGACAACAGTGAGAGAAGGAACACAAGCAGGGGGAGTGGGAGAGAGAGAAGCAGGCTCCCCACTGAGCAGGGAGCCTGATGCGGGGCTTGATCCCAGGACCCTGGGATCATGACCTGAGCCAAAGGCAGACGCTTAATGACAACACCCCAGAATCCAAACACCTTAAAAAAAAAAGATGTTCAACACCATTAGTCTTTAGGGATATGCAAATTAAAACTGCAACAAAACTTATCTAAAATTGAAAAGTAGATGATACAAGTATCAGAAAAAATGTTGAGGAACTAGAACTTTTGTACACTGCTTGTAGGATGTAAAATGCTAAAATCACTTTTGGAAAACAGTTTGGTAGTTCCTTAAATAGTTATACATATACCTGACACATGATCCAGCCATTCCATACATAGGTATTTACAAAAGAAAAATGGAAGCATAAATCCACACAAATATTCACAAAAGTTTTATTTGCAACAGCCCCAAACTAGAAACAGCGCAAATGTCTATGTCTATCAACAGGTGAATGAATAAACAAATTTTGATACAATGATATACTTCCTGCTCAGGAAAAAAAAAGAAATGAACTACATATACTGAGACAACACAAGTGAATCTCGAAATAATTATGTTGGGTAAAGGAAGTCAGACAAAAGGGAGTACATACTATATGATTCCATTTATATAAAATCCTAGAAAAATCAAACTTATTTCTAGTCACGTTAAACACATTAGTGGTTGATTGAGGGAAGACAGGGAAGAGGAGGAGGGAGGAATTACGAAAAAGTGCAAGGAAACTTTTGAGGATGATGGACATGATTTTATCTTGATTGTGGTTATAGTTTCACAGATAGATATAAATATATGTCAAAACTGATCAGGGCGCCTGGGTGGCTCAGTTGGTTGGGCGACTGCCTTCGGCTCAGGTCATGATCCTGGAGTCCCGGGATCGAGTCCCGCGTCAGGCTCCCTGCTCAGCAGGGGGTCTGCTTCTCCCTCTGCCCTCTTCCCTCTGGTGCTCTCTGTCTCTCATTCTCTCTCTCTCAAATAAATAAAATCTTTAAAAAAAAAAACTGATCAAATTGCCCAATTTAAATATGTGCAGTTTATTGCTAACCATACTTCCAAAAAGCTGTAAAAATTAGAGCTAATTTTAATAAATCAACAGGTTATTAAGAGTAGGATTTTAACAGTATTTTAAATCATCACTATTTATCACATAGATAAAAGCAATCTTTCGAAACCAGAGAGGGAGACAAACTATAAGAGACTCTTAATCTCAGGAAACAAACTGAGGGTTGCTGGAGTGGAGGGAGGTGGGAGGGTTGGGGTGGCTGGGTGATGGACGTTGAGGAGGGTATGTGCTATGGTGAGTCCTGTGAATTGTGTAAGACTGATGAATCACAGACCTGTACCCCTGAAACAGATAATACATTATATGTTAATTTAAAAAAAAAGCAATCTTTCATTTTGTTTTTCAAACAGGTGACACACTTTAAGTTACTTTGAATTTGCTACATGAGATGAACATGCTTATTAACAAATTTAAAATAATATGTCATGTTTGGGAGACAAATGAAAACTTAAAATGTAGATTTAGGTATACATACAGCTCAAAATATACCAAAAAAATGTTTTGTTTAAAATATTTGGGATCTTTATATTTGGAAAAAAATAATCAACTGGCTTATTTTTATACATATTATGTTCTATTTCTAAACATAAATACAAGAGTGACTGAGTGAGTAAGTCACGAGTTCTATCATCCAAATATATTCAGAATCTCACTGTTTCTCACCACCTCCATTGTTCCCACTCTAGTCAAACACCATCATCTGTCCTCTGGATTATTACAATACTTTTCCACCTGTTCTCCCTCCTTCCCTTGCCCTTCCTCTAGCCTATTCTTAATGCAGCCCCCAAGCACCTTATGGCATTCCTTTGTTCAAGTCTAGCCAATGGCTTCCTCATAGAAGTGAGAAATCTTACAGTGGCCTTCAGGGCATTATCAGTCATACTCCAATCATGCTGGTGTTTCTCCTACTCAGACATGCCCACCACATTTCTACTTCAGACCCTTTGACTTGCTTTGCCTGAACATCTTACAGCTTGCCTCCTCTTCTTCTTCAGAGATTTCCCAAACGTCACCCACCTTCACTCCCTACCTCATTCTCTGTCTTGTTTTTCTACATAATATCAACATTATCGGATATGCTATGTATTTTACTTATTTAGTGTACTGTATTGATTGTGCTGAAGACCCTAATTATTGGCCTTTAAGTATTTTACACATTTAGTACATCCTCCCATCAGAGGAGGAAGACTCTATCTTCATGCCCCTCAAACCTGGGCTGGCACCCCTCAAATTCCATTTTGAAAAGGACAAGATTTGAGTAATAACTTCTCTGCTTGCTTTTTTAAAAAAAACTAAATTTGCATCAGATGCCATTATTGCCTTTGATAATGTGAGTCTTTGAGGGATTGGAAAAATCTGAACATTAGATTTCCTTGCATGCCCAAGATTTTAGAGCAAGTATTTAATTCAAGGGTGATCAGAGCAGACAGTGTGATTTAAAAGTATGGAGTAGAATCTCTTGACAAGTTTTTTTCTCTTATGATAACTAAACATTCACTATCACTCATCTAATTTGGTCCAAAAGCTCTGTTTTTAAGAGTCATCAATTTCATCAGCTAAGAATCCCTAAGTATCAAATTATAGTTAAATTGAAAGCATTATAAGAATTAAAAATATGTTAGGACACCTTGGTGGCTCAGTCAGTTGAACATCTGCCTTTAGATAACAGCCCTACATTGGGCTCCCTGCTCTGCAGGGAGTCTGCTTCTCCCTCTCCCTCTGCCCCTCCCCTCTGCTTGTGCTCTGTGTGTGTGTGTGTGTGTATCTCAAATAAATAAATAAAATCTTAAAGAGAAAGAATTAAAAATATGTTATCATCCCTCCTCTCAAAAGCTTAGAGTTTAGTTGCAATAAATAAGTAACCCCAGGAGGGAGGGGGAGCCCCTAAATGATCTTCAGCAAAGCAGTCCCTTTTTGCCTAAGAAAATAAATGGCTAAAATGTTACTAAATATATATCTTCAATGATTTTAAAATAACTCTTCCATATCTCTACTCTTATTTGGATCATGAAAAGAGAAAAGACATTTTCCTAAATAATATTCCCATTTCATTGACTCTTCTGGCAGGAGCAGCAGGTTACCTGTCACCACCAGGCTCATGAGCTCACATCAGCTAAATTATTATTGTTCTTCTATTACAATTGTTAATTACACAGAATGCCAAGAGAGTCAGCAACATCACTAGGATAAACAAGTGGAAAAAAGTCTCTAAATCAAGGCTTGTCCATGAAAAACACAAATGATACACATCTCATTTTGTACTGGATAAATGTGAGGCCACCCATGCATTAGCATGTAAACTTACTGTTCTGATCAAATAAGCTAGTCATGACAGATACATCATGTGGATATGTGTCAACACCCTCTAAACAATACAGCTGGTGTATAGTTACTACAAGAAAAGATCCTGCAGCAACTAAGGTTTATGATCCCCAACTATGAGTTCCACGTCAGTAGGATATAGAGTCTTGGGCTAAAAGGGCAGGGACACAACCAGATGAGAAGGGAGTGAGGCAAGAGAGATGGAAGTTACCATTACCAAAGGTGCCTTGTCTTACACAAACACAAACACACACACACACACACACATACACACACAATCTTTCTGAAAATCAGGAAATTGAGAGAAAAATAATCACATATTCTGTGGTCATACATGACTTTATTTCTTTTAAGATGATAAATTCCCCCCAAAGGTCTACTCTATTTAAGTTATGTAGAATCATTAAAAACCTGATTGATAGAGCAGATATGGAGAGCTACGCTGGCTTCCATATGACTTTCTAATGAGACTGACATTAGCCCAACAAAACACTTACTCCATGAAACAATCATACAAGTACCTTCTCTTTAATTGAACACTGCCATTCTTACCTCAATAGAGTAGTATCTGTGAGATTTTTCCTCACATTTTTAAAGAATCTATCTTACACTTCCAGGGAAAAAGAATCCATTTCTTGAGTGAGAGTAAAATAAAGAAGTAAGCTCGTTATCTGTGTAATTGAAGCAAAATTAAAACAACTTTACATCAATTATCTGACCAAGATAATCTTCATTCTCAGCTTCACTTCACACATGTAGTGTGTCTGTTTTCCAAGATGTAAAATTTTAAAAATAATAAAGTATTAAAAATACCTACCTCATAGGAGTTTATGAAAATTAATGGAATTTAAGTTAGGAGGAATGTAATTAGCTTGCCTGGAATTTGGCTAGTCCAGCTAAATTAACACCAGAGCTTTTTCAAAAATGTGCCATGAGACCCCTAAGATTAAGGAGTACAATAGCTACTCATGACCTCAAGTACAAATCGCCCCAAGAAAAGTCCTCTCAAATCAGGGGCAACACCTTGCGTAATGCACATGACCAGTCACCAGCTACAGGCTAGTGGAAAGAATAGTTTCCACCTCATTTACCAAAAATTCCTTCTGCAATAAATCAGCGAAAATGTACTAAGGGCCTTGTGTGAAGGAAGCCTGATCTATTGCTGGAGGGTCTGCTCACATGGGGTTGTTATACCCAGCATTGCATCCTGCTTAAAAACCCTGACTTTAAGCTCTGTGTTCAGGAACTCTGTAACCCTTAATATTTGGATCAATCAGAATTTCTAAAAACCTCTGCTCCTTCTAACAACTTTGTCCTACAAATTACTGCTTCTTATTAACCTACATATTGCAGCATAAAAACTAGTAATGTTACAAAATTATCCTTGGTTGGATTAATGAAAGCATTCCTATGACTCTCTGAATGCTGTCTTTGGACCATGAGCTTGGAAATTTTTCCATGTACTTAAACGTTTAAGAGCGAATTGGATACTGGTCTCAATTCTGTATTTGAAAAGCTTGTCTTTGATTCCATAACCAGGAGCTTTTCTCCTGGGGTTTTCTAGATATCCATTAACCCCTGACATTTTCAACAAAATTTGCAGTAAGGGATGATAAAGGATTTGTCTCGCTTTGCCTTGGGTTGCTAACATGTAGCTTTGAAAAGTCAGAATTTCTTGAGTGATGGGAGTGTCTTTATTATTCATGAGCCCTTTAGATCACACCTGAGTTTCTACTAATGAGATGACTCAGGATGGAGGCTGTTACCTTCTGGAAAACAGCCGTGTGATTGAAGGCTCCAGGCCTTGACCCAGCCAAACCTCTGGGAGTAGGAGGAGGGCTACAGACTGAGTTCAGCCCTATGGCCAATGATTCAATCAATCATGCCCATGTAATGAAACACCAATAAAAACTCTGGATACCAAGACATAGGTGAGTTTCCAGGTTGTTGAATACATTGATATATCGATGTGGAGGAGGTGATTCACTCTGACTCTGTAGGGAGAAGACAATGGAAACTGTGTTTGAAATCTTCTCAGATCTTGCCCTAGGAGTCTTTTCATTGGGCTTTTCATTGTATCCTCTGTGATACAACTGTGCTTGTAATTACAACACTTTCCTGAATTCTATGAGTTGTTCTGGTCTAGTGAATTCTCAAAATCCCTGGATTTGTAGCAGTTGGTCAGAAGTATGGGTGGCCTGGGGACCGTGAACTTGCAATGGGCATCTGAAGTGAGGAAGTTTTGTAGGGATGGTGTCCTTAACCCTGTGGAGTCTGACACTAACTCTGGATGGTTAATCTCAGACTTGTACTACAATACACTAAGGATCCATATCTGTTGTCCGATTTTCAAAGGGCTCTTTGACCCAAATACTTACATTACAAACCACTGCTCTACAGAGTCCTAAGCAAAGAGTTTTCCAAATGAAAGAAAGGTTCTTAAAGAAAGAAGTAAGAAGCCTCATTTACTATGAAGAATAGTCAGGTGGCTTCCAAAACTTATAAAAGATGGCTATTAAGTTATCAGAAATCAACAACAACAACAAAAAAGTTATCAGAAATCCTGCAGCTGTTTAAAAGCCAGAGTAAGTCTTAAATCCCCCTCTACTCTAAACTTTCCAAATGAAAAAAAAAAAAAAATGACAGTGGAACACAAGGTTTCCCAACACAGAAAATTCAATACCTAACTCTTAATCTTTTCTACCTAACACTTCCCTCCCACTCTGCTCTCTAGACTCCACCCCATCACCTGCTCCCTTCCCAGTCTTCCCCCATCTCAGCAAATATAACACCAGTCGTTCAGGCCTTCAACCTTGGAATCTTCCTTGTCTCCTGTATTTTTTTCCTACTCCACATCTTCAAATCCTTCAAGATGTATTCAACAGCAGACAATATCTCATCTTCTACTGTACTGGTTCTCAAATTGTGGTCCATGAATTCCTGGGAGTCCTCAAGACAGTTATAGGGTGTCCACAATGTGTCCACTAAAGGGACAGTCCAAAAGAGTGAGCCCATCATTTCAAGGGAATATTTTTCATAACACTCCAATATCATTTGGCCTTTTCACTGCATTGATGCTTGCAGTGATGGTGCAAAAACAATGGTGGACAAAACTGTTAGTGCCTTAGCACAAATCAAACCAGTGGCACCGACCCTGCTTAGCTTCTGAGACCAGAGGAGATGCGCTGCCATCGGGCTGGTATGGCCATAGACAATCAGAGAAAGACATGTATCATATGACCTCACTGATATGAGGAATTCTTAATCTCAGGAAACAAACTGAGGGTTGCTGGAGTGGGGGGGGTGGGAGGGTTGGGGTGGCTGGGTGATGGACATTGCAGAGGGTATGTGCTATGGTGAGCGCTGTGAATTGTGTAAGACTGTTGAATCACAGACCTGTACCTCTGAAACAAATAATACATTATATGTAAACAACAACAACAACAGCAAAAAAAAAAAAACAGTGGCACCAAGTGGTACTAGTGCTTTTGTATTCCTCATTGCCACACGTTCACAGGAAAAAGGAAAGAAAGGAAGAGGCAGTTTCATTTAAGAATGCCCTTAATGAAACAATACCAATTTTTAATTTTAATTTTATTAAGTATCAACCTCTAAATACATGCTAGATGACAAAATGGAAAATACACACCAAGCACTTTGTTACATGCTGAAATACACTTGTGCAATTATTTGTTGCAAGCTGAACTAACCACCTTTTTCACGGAACACCACTTTGACTTAAAAGATCACCTGACAGACAAACTATCATTCACATTGATTACCTGCAGATATTTTCTTGAAAAATGAACAAAGTGGGCCTGTCATTTCAAGGAAAAGAAACCACAGAAATTGGGACTAATGGTAAAATTGAAGCTTTCATAGGGAAATTAGATTTTTTGAAAACTTATATCTATCACTGTGGTCTTAAAATCTTCCCAATACTTAAAAATGTTTTTGATGAGATTGATGATGTTATTAGTGAATGTGATTTTTATATTGTACAGTAAAAAGTGCATCAACACTTGGAAAATCTGCATAACTCCATATTCAATATTTTCTAAATGACCAGTTCATGATGTTATCCATGTGTAAAGATTTATTCACAGTCTGAAATAGTCCAATGGGTTTTAAGATAACTGAGTACAAAAACTTCATTGGTTTGGCTTCATAGAAACTAAATTGTATATTACAGCTAAACTTGAAAAACTATTACTTAAAAATTTTGGTAGAATATCCACTATTAACTGAAAACTCTTCTGTTTTCTAAGTACATATCTCTGTAAAAATAGATTTTCTTCATAGACTTCAGCCAGAAGAATGCATCATAATAGATTGAATGCAGTAGCAAGTGTGAGACTCCAGCTGTCTTCTATGAAGCCAAACATTAAAGAGACTTGCAAAACTCTAAGGCCATGCCAATAATATCACAAATTTCTTTTTCTTTTGGAAAGTACATTTATTTTTCATAATAATGTTAGTATGTTATTGATTTATTACTGTCATTTTTTACATGAATCAATAAATGTATTTTTTATTTATTGATTTTTTGAGCAAAAGAGAGCGCATGAGCTGGAGGTGGGAGAGAAGGACAGATGGAGAGAGAGAGAGAGAATCTCAAGCAGGCTCCACGCTCAGTGCAGAGCCTGACATGGGGCTTGATCTCAGGACTCTGAGATCATGACCTGAGCCAAAATCAAGAGTTGGCACTTACCCGACTGAGCCACCCAGGCGCCCCATCAATAAATGCATTTTTAAAGACCTCACTTTTAGTTTCGAATGTGGTAAGTATTGATAGATATAAATCCACATCAACAAAAACTTTTTGAGGTCTTCAATAATTCTTAGGAGTGAATATAAACAGGCTCTGAGACCAAAATGTTTGAGAAATACTGCTTTGCTATTGCCACTCCGTTCCAAGCCATTATCATCACTCTCTGAATTTTTGTACTAACCTCTCACAGATCTCCCTGCTCCCATCTTGTTTCTTTGCATAATATTCCCAAACCACATCCAGATTCTTTTTAAAGGTAAATCAGGTCATGTCACTCCTCTGATCAAAATCCTCCAAAGACTTCCTTTCAAAATCATTTAAGGAAAAAGGTGAAGTTCTCATTGGCCTACTAACATTACACGTGATCTTTACTGATGTTCTGCTATCACCCCTTCCTCACATCTGCCCCCTCCTCACATCTGCCCCTCCTCACATCTGCCTCCTCACATCTGCCACAGCTGTACAGCTGCTTGCTGTTCCTGGAATAAGTGAAGTGAGCTCCCACCCAGCTCTTTCCTCAGGTGAGAGTTCATTTCCCTCATATATCTACACAGTCTGTCTCTTTGCTGGCTGTAGGGCTCTGCACAATTTCACTTCACTGAGGTCTTTCAGGACCAGTGTGCCTTCTATGACTGCTTAAAATCACAACTTTCCCGGCCCCCTGTCCTGCTTTCTTTTTCTCCTTATTGCTATACTACCCTTTGATACACTGTGCAGTCTATCACTTCTTTTTTCAGTTTATTGTCTGTTTCCCTCCACTAGGAGGCAAGAATTTTGCCTGTTTTCTGCATATGTTATCCCCGGCACATAATAGGCACTCAATGTATATTTGCTAAATGAGTAAAGGAGTGAGCGAATGAATGATAACATATGGGGAAAGCAAAAAGTCTCCAAAAGTTCCAAAGAATTTAGTCTAATCCAAAACATTCTTTAGTGGTCTCAAGGAGTAATCTAATCTTTTTTCAGTCTTACCCTGAACCAAGACTAGATAAAATTAGGGAGTAAGCAAAGTCAGGAACCAATCTGAGTCACATATTTATGCATTCCGGTCTGATGACCAGCCCATCCTCTAGAAGCTTCCCCGGCATCCAGTTCCTCAGTTTTGCTCATAGCTTTGTCAGTGAATTCTCCCAGCAATGATCTGCCACATGTCCACCCCACCTTTGGCCTCTGGATGTACAGTCCTACCTCAGGCTAATGTGGCTTCAGAATTACAAGGTTGGGGATGACAATGAGGTCACCATGCTATGTCAGCTTTCAGGTATTCTGATAGCTGGACCTACCATGCCTCAGAAACCTGATGAACAGGTTGCAATACTCACAGGTTGTTTGTTGGGATAGCTACCTGTCCACCTGGACCACCTGGAAGACTTCTTACTCTGCTTCTGCTTGTATAAATATCCAAAACTTTGGCCTTGGTTAGATTAGCCAATAATACTGTATCTCACCTGTCCTTACCTTTTAAAGGGTCTCCTGATTCACACTAATCTATGCTCTATGACTTCTTATTTCAGTCCCTAGAGCAGTGCTGTCCAACAGAACTGCCTAAAATGATAGCTGTGGCCATCTCTGCATGGTCCAATATGATATCTACTAGCCAAATAGGTCTACTGAGCACTGAAAATGTAGCTAGTACAACTGAATTTTAAATTTAATTTAATTTTAATTAATTTAAATTTGAATAGTTACATCTAGCCAGTGGTTACTGTATTGGATACTGCAGGCCTGGAATTATAGACCAGCCTCATGCTTCAGACTCTTCAGAATTTCTAGTCTGGGACCACGAAGGTCTTTCTCTAGCTGCCTTAAGTCACCCAAGGCATTAACTTGGGCTTTACAATGCAAAGGCCATCTGCATTTTTAACAATGGCCTCTTAAAGACCTTCACTGATTCAGGGATGAAGGGAACAGGAACCTTACATGAAACAAACCAAAAAAAAGTGAACTATTTCCAAATACATGCGAGGCTAGAATTGTCATTTGGAAATAAAAACTTTTAACTTCCTCCATGACTTCCTTCCTCTAAATTTGTATTTGCATCAGCTTATTGATCACTATCCACACCAGAAAAAGTATTTGGTTTATTACTCTTCTAAATCACTCTTGCCTTTTTGTAAGCAACTGACCCTCTCTTTCTAGTATTGATGTTTTAATGGATGAATTATTACCACTTTTCCAAAGTTAAAGAAAATTGATCCAAACATTTTAAATGTAAAAATCTATATGTACAACCATTGGACTAGAGAGATGAAATGTCTATACAAATGAAATAATTAAAAGTGAATTTATTAGAGGTCATCTGAAACCTTATTTGTATATTCAGAACAAATCCAAGGACAAATTTAGAGAAAGAATTTAAGTCACACTCCAAAAAGTTATTCTGTGTCCCTTTAAGGTTTATATATATTTACATATATACATATACATTACATAATGTATATATATATACACATAAATATGTATACGTACATTTGTGTGTATATATAGGTAAGGGATAAATCAAAAGAATTCTGAAAGTCCTTTATGCTGAATGATATAAAAATCATGACATGAGGAGGCCCGGATATCTTACACACAAGCAAACACACAAACACACACTGAAGCTGGTTGTGTTACTGAAAATAGTGATGATAGTAAAATAGCATACTATCTTTACCCATTGGTTGGTGAATTTGCCAGTAGTTCAAACAATCCAAAATGGTGAGTGATGTCATCTGGTCACTTGTCTATCCCATTGCTTCCCTGGAAATTTCCTGTTACTGTAGCTACCTCTACCACTTTCACCGGGAGCTCTCTTTTGACCCCAAAGCTCTGTGACTCTAATCTCCCCGAAACTACAACTTTGGAGTCAATTTATGAATCTGCCTGCTCTCTGGAAGCAATAGTTGGAAATAAGGGAGTGTATCTGGAAGGAAAAAGTCCAGAGAGTGTTTTCAGTTGCTGGCTAGCAGAGGACTTTCCCTAAAGGAGGAACTTCAGGATATATCTGCAAGAATAAAGCCCGGGGCATAGCAGCCAGACATGTGTTCATATTTCTTTATCGTTTGTCCACCAGCTTCACTACTTTTGAGCATTTTTATGAAAAAAGAAAAAAAGAAAAAAAGAACTCTACCTACGTAATGTCTTGTTATCCTCACAACAACCCAAGGAGGTATAGTACTGGTTATCCCCATTTTACAGAAAGATACGGAGTCTAAGCAACAGGCCTGGAGCCCCTAGGCTAATAAATGGCGGAGTTAGTTCACAGAGCGTGTTAGTGACCTGGAAATTGCTTTTCTCCTCTACGCAGATTATCTCATCACACAGATAATGTGCATGAAGGTCATTAGGGGTCATCTAAATATCTTGCTTCATTTCCTCCTGTCTCACAGTCTGACTGAGTGAAGAGAAGGAACAGCTGGGTTAATTCCTAGGCAGCAACACCCAGGAGAGCTTTCGACAGTAGTCTAATTTTATATGAAAATGCTACAAGATCACTTACGGCAGAGACATCCCCCAAATGAATCTATCTTAAAGTGAACACATCAGCAATTATATTCATGTTTAAGGAAAGAGGTCTTGTAAAGACACACCCTAAAATATGCCGTTACATTTCTTTGGAGTGTGTTCAGGAGGTGAAAATAGCTAAAGAAATTGGCCAGCATTCCTTATCACACTATATTTCTAACCATCTGCTGCATGTGCTTATGAAGACGGTACTCCATGCTTAAAATTCTCATCAAAGAAAATGTGAATAACCAGTTTACAACCTGTGAGAAAAAGGGAAAAGAATGCCTCCTTCCCACGGCCCCAAGTTCAGATTTACAGCTAACACGTGTAGCTGTGGGTAGCTGTGCTTGTTTCTTAAAAGAAGATAATTGCACACACCACCAAATAACAAAACAAAAGGGGAAAATGTGTGTGGGTGGTGGGAGTGAGATGTTAGAATAATTTAATTACTGTCAGGTGGTTCTCAAGCTGCAAGGGGGGTGGGGGAAAGCTTTGAAACAAGATCTATTACCCAGAAAACAATCTCAGCTTCCATCTCTACTCACTTTTACCAAATGATCCCACAGTTTTCAAGAATTTGACAAACTTTAGGTTGATATATGAGGCCATTGCCTAGTGCTCCAAGCATAAAGCTAATGAGGTTAAAGTCTCAAGTTCAATTAAGGCCCTCAAGGCTAATAACTTTCACTCTATTCTAGGACTACTAACTGCATATTACACACTGGTGAACACTGAGACCACCATTTATAAAAGCAACTCTCTAGCCTCCTACAAACAGTATGTGTGGCCCAGGGTTCAGAGAGAGACTGGCAATTAATCCTGTTTTTGCATGAAACTCAAAAAAGAGGCAACTCATCTTACACGGGTAATAAGGAACGTTAAGTATAAGAAGCCACTAAAACAGAAAGGAGAGGCTTTTAAAAGAGAGAAAAGACGTGTCTCCTTGCTGCCTAGCTAGGACCTGTGGCCTATGCTCCACTTCAATGGCCTTGGGCTTTAAGCATGGCATTAAAATGTACCACAGGCTCGGTCTGTGCCCTGCATTGAAGAGATACAACAGCAAACAAGATATCCGGGGTACCTTGTGGGGCCCCCCAACCTGTGAGAGCTCAGAGGCCAGAAGAGGAAGAAGACCCAGAGGAGAGGTCCCTGTGTGCTGGAGGCACGCATGGCCATGAGCCCTGCAAAGACAGAATTCTATGTTCAGGGAGTGGCCTGGAGCTGGTGTCTATAGGGACGTGGCCGTTCCACAACAATGACGAAAGTTATAGCAGCAACAATGCTCTGATGAGCTCAGGAATCGACAGCCCTCGAATAGCAAGAAGCTGTCATGGACAGAGGTGACCGGGTCATTTGGGACAGGCCTTGGCTAAGGAGCGTGGTACATTGATTCAGATCATCTTTGGAACGTCAGCCGGCTGAAATAGAGGCCACTTGAAAGGGTCCTGAATCTGAGAGTACTGACTTGATGGACTACCCAGCTCCACTCCCTATACCCCGCCACAGCCATCCCCAAATCCCACACTCAGCTTTGCCTCAGAACTGGAAACCAGTTGAAGACACATACATACACACATACACACATGCATACACACATACACACACACATACTTTGTGCAGTGTAATAAATACACCCATCACTGCTCACCATCAACATGATCACAAATGTTGGCATTGACCAACATCAAAGTGTTAAAAGGCTATCGCAAACTAGCCACAAGACTGAGGTCTGTGAGCATCTCTGAATGAACAGAAAATCACAACTGTCATCTTGACACACTACAGAGTTAATTACACACCAATAAAAGTCAAAAACGGTTATACCATTACGGCTACTAAAATCCAAATGACGTTGTTTGTTTGTGAATTATTGGATTAAAGATATTAGGGCAAGTGAATTAATCCTTGCATTTCTTTCCTTACACACAGCACAGCAAAGTGCTTGTTTACTTGGCATGCTCCCTATTAGGGAGAAGCGCTTGGGCTGAGCCGAATTCCTTGGTTACAAGTACGTCATGCGCCACACTTACACCAGGAAATACAGGGCTCTCAGGAAGTGCATTTGATAATGAAGCACTGAGAGCCAAAATTAGCCAATAATCGGCATTACTCTTCATCCTGAAATGATGCAATCATTTTTTACAAGGTAGTCAAGTGGTGAAGATCGGCCTGGTGGACGCATTAGGTCTGTTTCCTAGCTTGTCGCTAGCTGGCTGATTTGAAACAGCCAGGTTTTAATGATTTCCCAGGGTTTCAGCTTCTCTTTTTTAAATTCTCAGATAGAGCCATCAGTGGTAGGATTTAGAAGTTCATATGGTGGCAAATATTCTAGACTATAAACTCTTTAATGCTAGGGACAATGTTTTATTCTGCTTTATATCTACTGAGCACAATGCTTAGTATTCAATTAATGTTGGTAAATTATTAACAATGAGAAAATTAAATGAGCCCCATTTGTCACTAGCTGATTGGACAGGCTGTCTTGCTGCCCACTAGCATTCTTAAGCACAGAGATGGGAATGACTAGCCCAAGATCACTTACAGACTCACATGGAAAAGCCTGGTGTGACAGTCTAGCCCATGGAGACCATAAACCTGCCCAAACAGGACCATCTCAGTAACACACCCTCTCCTCCTCCCAACACAAAGAGAAAAACAGCTTTGTTAGATTCTCAGGATTCTCAGGCCTACTGGTTTCTGATTACTTGTTTTTGGCAGGCACTGCATAAATACCAAAGAAACAGTGCTGAAATTGAAGAGATTTTTCATCTCCATCCCTAGAAAATTCATAGGAATTATTATGTCTTGTGGTGGATGAGTACAGCTGGAATTCTCTCTATCCTGGAGAGCACATAGCAAAGATACTGAGACACCATTCCCAGGGAACCATAGAATTCGATTTCTGTCCTCTAGTGATTTACAATCTAACACTTGAGTGATTCTCAGCATTAAGACACCATTAATGAGCATGTAGGGTCGCATAGGCTCTGAAGTGACAAGAACTGTGTTTGAGATCTGTCACTTACTAGCTGTGTGACATTGGGCAAATCGCTTAACCTCTCGGGCCTCGGTTGTTATAACTATTCCCATCTCTCAGCCTTCCTGTAAGAAAGACCCAGATGAAGCCAGGTATATTCTGAGAGGCTCAGTAAACTATAACACAAATTATACATGTTATTCATTATTGTTTTATAGATGCTTCTTTTTGTTAATCTAGAAGGTAGAGATCTAAACTGCAGGAAAATGCAATTTAAAAGCAATGATTCTGAAAGATACAGCTGCAAATTGGAGTGAATGCCAGCACCACAGAGCGAGTGAAAATCAAATCCTGGATTTAGCCAGGTGTCCGGAGATAAGAGTGCACACCAGGAAGGTAATGATGTCTTTCTGCACACGTGTGTTTAGAAAACGAAAGGGTTCGGCTCTCAGTCTGGTGTCTCCAATATTAGAGTGATTTTTGACACCCAGAAATGATAAGAATTGGCATTTGCGCAATGTCGATCACATGTACTTATTTTTTTTTCTTTAAATTTCAACACTATTATCTATTCCATAGGCAAGTTTAGCTTTTCACACAGGCCTAAAAATCTAATGACCAAACTTTGCCGATGTGCTTACGTGAAAACTACTACTGTCGGTAGAAACAAACAAACAAAGGCTGGAATATGCAAAGTGTGAGCCCTCCACAACAACAGGCTTCTGGCGAATTTACACTTTCCTATAAACCTGGGTGCCTTCTCTGTAAAATAAGCAATTTTTTGTGGCATTTTTAATGGCCCAGTTCCTCTAGTCATTAAGAAACAAATTCTTTATGTATTTTAGTACTTTTCTGTTCAGAATAATTGTGTGTTTTATGGGGCAGTTGCCATATATTTCTCAGGTGTCTAGTTAACAAACTTTCCTTTGCACAGTTGGAATGCTGGTCTCAGTTGGTTGTAAACCCCTTCATTTTCTTATCTTCTATCCCTCTCTCTCCTTCCCCTTTGGGTCCTCCTGAAAATTGCCGCGGCTTTCCTGACACGGAAGCACCGAAAACAGATGGCTCTCCTCTCCGGACTTTGTTGAGTTACATCTGCAGAACTACACGGGGGCAGAAATGTAGGTCCCAAACACATTTTGCTCCTCTAAGAAGGGATAACTGCCACTTTCTGCACTGCGATCAAAGAGAAGCTGCACCCACGAAGGGTCCGGTGAGGCATGCCTCGGGATACTGTGCACGTTCCTTCCTCGGAGCAGTCTGTCTCCATGGAGATAGACACACAACAGAAGAATCAAGCCGGGGCCAGGTGGGGACCAGGAGCAGCAGGGGAGATACCAAGAGTCAACAGATGGGAAAAAACAAGAAACACTAAATGGGAGACTCAGTTGTTTGGGTGGGTGAATTTAACTTCTAGTTGTTTTTAAAAATATTTCCTCATCTTAAAATGAGAAAACAAACAAGATGGTCCTCAGGTGAGTAAAACTAAAGCTTTGGCAGTTCACTTAATTTCATATAATTTCCTGAGGGTCAGAATATTCTGTAATCACTTCAATGTTTATCGTTATAGATCTGCTTGATTTTCATTAAGTGGCATTAGTGAGAAAGTAGATGAACATGAAAACTGTTGGGTTCACTTGGCACATGATCTCATCCCCACTTAAAGCCCTCATCAAGTTGCACACATGATATGATCTATTAAGCTCTTGGCTTTCTCTAGCATGTCATTCATTTGAGAGTGATTTCTAACTATCACATTTCAGAAATTGTCAGAAACGTTTTTCTTCTTTTGTTGCTTATCGCCAAGTGACAACAATCGTGTAATGACACCACATGTTTCAACATGCTTTTTCCTAATGAGTCTTTAGGGGGAAATTCAACTTTTGAGAATTAAGAAAACAGTCTGCTACTCCCCATAACATCAAAACCATAGGAACATGGCTTTGCATGCATAATACTGCATGACTATAATGTCTGCAAGGGGGTGGTTATATTCCACATAGAATATGAGCTACCACTGCTAATCAGTACAAGTATAGTGTTGCTTGCACATGCCAATATAAAGTCTCCAATAACATATAATTTGCTACCATTGCTAAGAACTAAGGAATAAAAGGGAACTGTAAAAGATCACAGCACAAGCTTTCAGCTTTGCTTCTGAACGGTTCTGTTACATTCCACATGTCACAAAAAGCGAATGTGCTCAACAGTACAATTTTTTTTTAAAGATTTTATTTATTTATTTGAGAGAGTGAATGAGAGGGGGGAGGGTCAGAGGGAGAAGCAGGCTCCCCGCCGAGCAGGAAGCCCGATGCGGGACTCGATCCAGGGACTCCAGGATCATGACCTGAGCCGAAGGCAGTCGCCCAACCAACTGAGCCACCCAGGTGACCCAACAGTACAATTTTTAAAAAGCAGGAATATGTTCATTTTGCTCCAGCCCCACTCAGGATTAACCTTAGCCATTAGTCTTGTTTTCAAAATAAAATTGTGAATAATAATTGGTGTAGGAAAAATAAGGTGGTAAATGAGGCCCCTTTATCCAAACCCTCTGTCCTCCGAGACCAAGAGTGACTTACCACTTGGGACTTGAAGAGCCGGTGTGAAAGCCAGTGTCACGGTAGCCAAAAGTGAAATGAGAGTGATAGTCCCAACTACATTCCCAAGGTGATGCTTTTTAAAGAGATGCCCTCAAGTTTTTGTCAGTGACACAACACCATTTTTATGATACTGCGACACTGTTCCGTTACATTGTGAAGACTCTGGATACAGCACAAACCTGTGATATTTCAAAAGGCCGAATAATTCACTTACTTAGGAAGTACTCTAACAACCAAGACATGAAAATAATGTAACTTTTTGTGCTCAGTGTTATAGTTTAATTTAATTCATGATAATCAAAGTCAGTCCTTCTCTATGATTTGAGTCAAATGGAAAGGTCTGCATGCTCCAAATATAACGCTTTTGTCCACCTGAAGTCCTATTAGAGTCAATTGTAGATTCTGACATTATTTCCAGAAGTACACTATTAAACTTAAAATTCTAGAGACACCTGGGTGGCTCAGTCAGTTGAGTGCCCAACTCTTGGTTTCGGCTCAGGTCATGATCTCATCGGTCATGAGATCCAGCTCTGCGTCAGGCTCCTCACTCAGCAGGGAGTAGTCTACTTAAAGATTCCTCCCTCTGCCCCTCTCTCAGCTCATGCTTGTGCTCTCTCCTTCCCTCTCTTTATCTCTCTCTCTCTCTTTCTTTCTCAAATGAATAAATAAATCTTAAAAAAATTATTAAACTTAAAATTCTATCATCAAGAATTAAATTATAGTAGTAAAAAACAAAAACAACATGGTTAGCTAAATTAGTATCCTTCAGGAAATATGACCAGAACAAATAATACAGGTAGAGATATTGAGATTGAGATTAAGGGAGAGAAAAAGATTGACATTTACTGAATGCATGCCATGTGCACAGAATTGAGCACTTTCCATGCCTTATATTTTTTAATCCTCAGAATGAATTATTATCGCTCCCGTATTACATAGTAGTTCACACAGCCAATGAGGAGCAGAGTCTGAAATCCAACTATACTGATGAGAGAATAGGGGTAGTCGGTGGGTGTGGAGAAAAGTGTGGAGAAGGTCCAGTGCATAAAGAGGTTCCCGGACAGCCAGGACAGTAGTAGGATGGGTGTCAGAAGAAAAAGCTCCAAGGCAAATTACACTGAAGGGATGACCTAAATAGAATCCCAACATTGGCTCTACTTTATGTCATGATTATGTTGACAACTTTTGAAAAACAGAGGGGAGAGTGATTCACATAGTGGAAATTACAAGTGTGCTTCAATCTTCAGATACTTCAAAAACAGTAGTAAAATGCTGTTGGAGGGTTACTGTAAAAATTAAGTGGGGTAGTACTTGTGAGTGTGATGTGTGAGTGTGTATATGCACGCACATGGGAGTGTACAATGCACGTGAAGGAGTGTGGCATGTCTGTGTGTGTGTGTGTGTGTGTGTACATGCGTGCACGTGCACATGCAGGGTAAAGCCCATTTAGCATATCATTGCTTTATGATCCTCTATTCACTTACCTGGGAAAACCACCAACTCTACTTAAAACTATCTACCTACTCTGAGCCTGCCCTGTAGAAAATAAACACAGCTGTGCCAACTGGGCTCCCTTTAAATTCAAGATGGGTACCAAAAAAAATGCCCAGCAAATCTAATATGTTTTTTAGAAGCAAATTTTTCCCAAGCACATTTTCCCCAAGGTCCATTTAACACCTTTTCATATGTTTTCTGACCTCCAATATTCCCTCTAACCCACTCTAACTTTTAACTGCTGATCTCAGTTCATATGTCACTGACAAGCTAGCTACAGTCATACAGGAATTCTCAATTTTCCTGTCATCACCTCTACCTGCATCTACACCCAAATGCTCTGCCTTTCTTCTTGTTACAGCCGAAGAAGTTTTTATCTTCCCATCAAAAGCTAACACATTTGCGCTCTGGATCCCATCCTCTCTCTCCTTCTCAGGGATTTCTGCAACTCTTTTGAATCATTAGTCTTTCTCACTTCCATCAGCATGCAAGCATGCTCTGATTCCCCATCTTTAACAAGTGTCCCTGTGATCTTGCATCCCTCCCCAAAGACTGCTCATATTTCTCTGCTCCACATCACAGCAAAACTTATGAAAGTAGTTGTCTAATATTTATTACCTATGTTTTCACTTCTAGTCATCACTTTGACCCTTTCAGTAGGGCTTCTGTCTTCCCTTCCAACCCAACAGAACTGTTCATAACCAGCCATCAACAACTTCCAAAATACCAAGGAAAATTTTCACTTCTCTGACCTCATTTTACTCTCAATAACAGTCTATGGAGTTGCACTCTCTTCTCCTTGAAAAATGTTAATCTCTTGGCTTTCATGAAACCAACTCTTTAGGTTTCCTTCTACCCCATCACCCATTCTTTCTCAGTTCCTTTGCTGGCCCAAACCCAAATATATCAAAACACAAAAACACAATATATCAAGACTTATGGCAGGCTGAGAAAGCAGTGTTCAGAGGGAAATTTATAGCTTTAAATACCTATATTAAAGAAAAGAAGACCTCAAATTAATAGCCTGACATTACAGAAATAAAAAGACTATAAAAGCATACTATGAAAAATTATTTGTCAACAGTTTGATAACTTAGATAAAATAGGCAAATCTCTAGAAAGACACAAAACTTACTCAAGAAGAAATGAAAACTCTAAGTGGACTTAACAACAAATAAACAAACAGAAATAATAGTATTAAAACTTACCACAAAGAAATGCCTAGGCTTAGATGGCTTCGCTGATAACTTCTGCCAAACATTTAAAAAAAGAAAACCAATCCTTCACAAACTCACTCAAAAATACAAGAAAACACTTCTCAATTAATTCTGTGGGGCCAGTATTTTACTTTTGCCCAAACCAGAAAAAAACAATATAATGAAATTACATCCCAATGTCTTTTACGAATATAGATGCAAAAATCCCCAATAAAATTTTAGCAAACTAAATTCAGCAACATATAAAAGGATCATACACCATAACCAAGTGGGATTTATCCCAGGAATGCAAAGTTGGTTCAAGATAGGAAAATCAATGTAATAGACCATTTTAATAAAATAAAGGACAAAAACAACATGATCAACTCAATAGATGTGGAAAAAGCAGTCAACAAAATCCAACACCCTTTCACAACTGAAACACTCAACAAGCTAGGAATAGAAATGAACCCCCTCAAGCCGATAAAGAATATCAATGAAAAACCCACACCTAAAATCGTACTTAATAATGAAAAACTGAATGGTTTCTCTCCAAAATCAGAATTATAACAGAAATGTTTTTTTTCTGATTCTGCCCCTTTTATTCCATGTTGTACTGGAGGTCATATCCAGGGTAATTAAGCAAGAAAAAGAAACAATAGACATCCAGATTAGAAAGGAAGAAATAAAACTATTTGTATATAATGTATAAATGATGACAGCAAAGTTGCAAGATACATGGTCAGTATACAAAAAAAAAATCAGTTATTTCTATATATGAACAATGAGCACTTTGAAAATGAAATTAAATAATTCCATGTATAGTACTGTGAAAAAGAATAAAATTCTTAGATATAAATTTAACAAAAGAAATTCAAGATGTCTACAATGAAATCAACAAAATATTACTGAAAGAAATTAGAGAAGATCTAAATAAGTGGAAAGACATCCCATATTCATGGACCATTAGACTTACTGTTAAAATATCAGTAATCCTAAAAATTGATGTTCAGATTCATCGCAATTCTTAAAATACTGTCCTTTCTGCAGAAATTGTCAAGCTGATCTTAAAATCCATATGGAAATCCAAAGGACCCGGAATAAGCAATCTTGGAAAAGAAGAACAAAGACGGAAGACTCATACTTCCAAATTTTAAAACTTGCCACAAAGCTACAGTAATCAAAACAATGTGGTAAGGCATAAGAATAGATATATACATCAATTCAATAGAACTGAGAGTCCAGAAATAAACTCACATTTTCATGGCCAATTGTATTTCAACAAGCCTGCCAAGATAATTCAAAGGTATTAAGTTCAATGGTACTAAGATATCCACATACAAAGTAATGAGGTTGGACTATCTCACTTGTACACAAATGAACTCAAAATGGATCAAAAAATCTAAATGTATGAGCTAAAACTATAAAACTCTTAGAAGAAAACACAGAGAATTAAATCTTCATGTCATTGGATTAGTCGATGGTTTCTTAAATATGACACCAAAACACAAGTGAGAAAAGATGGAAAAAAATGCATAAATTGAACTACATAAAGTTAAACCCTTTGTACTGCAAGTGATACCACAAAGAAAGTAAAAATATAACCCACAGATTGGGAAAAAAGATTTGTAAATCATATACAAGCACCTTAAAAAAGACAGTATCAAATGCTGATGAGAAAACAGAAAAACTGAAATCCTTCTTCTTTGTGGGTAGAAGTGTAAAATAATACAGTCACTTTGGAACACTGTTTGCATTCCTCAAATTCTTACAAAGGAATATTATTTAACAATTAGAAATTGACTGAAAGCACTGATACATGATATACAGAACAGATGAATCTTGACAACATACTAAGTGAAAGAAGCCAGTCACAAAAGACCACATAAGGTATGGTCCCATTTATATTAAATGTCTAGAATAAGCAAATCTGTAGAGACAGAAAGCATATTATTGTTTGCCAAGGGTTGGGAAAGGGGCAAAGGATAATGACTGCTAATGTGTATGAGATTTTTGTGGGGGGGGGGTAGTGATTAAATGTTCTAAAATTTTATTTTGGTGATGGTTGCACAACTCTGTGAATATACTAAAAATTGAATTGTATATTTTAACTGAGCAGACTTTATAGTATATGAATTATATCTTTTTTTTTTAAAGATTTTTTTTTTTATTTGAGAGAGAGAATGAGATAGAGAGCATGAGAGGAGGGAGGTTCAGAGAGAGAAGCAGACTCCCTGCCGAGCAGGGAGCCCGATGCGGGACTCGATCCTGGGACTCCAGGATCATGACCTGAGCCAAAGGCAGTCGCTTAACCAACTGAGCCACCCAGGCACCCTGAATTATATCTTAATAAAGGTGAGAAAAGGGGAGCCTGGGTGGCTCAGTCAGTTAATTGTCTGCGTTCAGTGCAGGTCATGATCTCAGGGTCCTGGGATCGAGCCCTGCCTCAGGCTCCTTGCTTAGAGGGGAGCTTGCTCCTCCCTCTCCTTCTGCTACTCTCCCTGCTTGTTCTCTCTCTCTCTCTCTCTGTCAAATAAATAAGTAAAATCTTAAAAAAAAGGGGGAAGACACAAGGTTCCTGGATAAGATGCAAAGACAGAAACATATGTCACTTAAAAATATTTCATCTGTTGACAGCAAGGACTATAAGAGTACATTAATCTTAATTTGAAATATACTGGTAGTTCCTACATAGAAAATAATTAATAAATTATATGAGAGAGCTGTGTATTCATGGACCTCCATCTTAAAAGATTTGTAGGTAGAATGAAAATTAATTCAGGTTGGGGCACCTGGGTGGCTCAGTTGGTTAAGCGACTGCCTTCGGCTCAGGTCATGATCCTGGAGTCCCAGGATCGAGTCCCGCATCGGGCTCCCTGCTCAGCAGGGAGACTGCTTCTCCCTCTGACCCTCCCCTCTCTCATGCTTTCTCTCTATCTCATTCTCTCTCAAATAAATAAATAAAATCTTTAAAAAAAAAAGAAAGAAAATGAATTCAGGTTATGACAACACTCAAACCCTTTCCCTAGGGCTTCGCATTACATCGTCAAGAGACATAAAGATTACATCATAATAAAGATGATTATAAAAGTAGAGGGAAGGTCTGGTTGAGGATTACATCTAAGTTTCCTCAAAACAGAAATTCCAGGTTACTGCCAAAATATCTATGAAGATATAGTACTTTAGGCAAAATACAGATTTCCTTGTACAGGGAATTTCATTCATTTGTTTTGGATTTTTAAAATAGACTTTATTTTTTAGGGCAATTTTAGGTTCACAGCAAAATTAAGCAGAAGAAGCAGTGTGGAAATGTCCCCATATTTGCACAGCCTCCCCCACTATTAACGTCCCGCACCACAGTGGTACGTCTGCTACAGTGGATGAACCTACATTAACACGTCATTTCTACCCAAAGTCCATAGTTAAAATTTTGGTTCCCACTAGTTGTTGTATATTTGTTTTGTTTTGTTTTGTTTTTTGTTTTATATCTTCTTTTTTCTGCTCAAAATTTATTATGGACATTTTTTCATACCCATATATATACATCTACTTCTTAAAAAACAAAATCACTTTTAAAAAAAACAAAATCATAGTATTCCATGCATTGGTAGGTATGGATGTACTTTATGTAAATGTTTCCCTACTGATATTTGAGTAGTCTCTAATTTTATGGTATTATTCTAAGAATATTCTGGTAGACAAATTTGGGTTTTTCTTTTTTTTTTTTAATTAACCTAGAATGTATTATTTGTTTCAGGGGGACAGGTCTGTGATTCAACAGTCTTACACAATTCACAGCACTCACCATAGCACATACCCTCCCCAATGTCTATCACCCAGCCACCCCACCACACCAGCGACCCTCAGTTTGTTTCCTGAGATTAAGAGTCTCTTATGGTTTGTCTCCCTCTCTGGCTTCATCTTGTTTCATTGACAGATGAATGGATAAAGAAGATGTGGTATATATATATACAATGCAATAATATGCAGCCATCAAAAAAAAAATGAAATCTTGCCATTTGCAATGAGGTGGATGGAACTAGAGGGTATTATGCTAAGCGAAATAAGTCAGTTGGTGTTGTATATTCTATGGGTTTGGAGAAATGTATAATGGCATATATCCACTATTGTAGTATCATACAGGATAGTTTCATTGCCCTAAAAATTCTCTGTGCTCTATTTCTCCCTCCTTCTCCACAAACCCTAGCAACCACTGATCCTTTTACTATCTTCACAGTTTTGCCCTTCCCAGAATGTCATATAATGGGAATCATATAATGCATAGTCTTTTCATATTGGCTTCTTTCACTTAGTAATATGCCTTTAAGCTTTCTCCATGTCTTTTCAGGGCTTGATAGCTCACTTCTTTTTAGGACTGAATAATATTCCATGATCTGGATGTACCACAGTTTATTTACCCATTGACCTTGCTTCCAAGTTTTGGCAGCTATGAATAAAGTTGCTCTAAACATTGTGCAGGTTTTTGTGTGGACGTAAATTTTCAATTCATTTGGGGAAATACCAAAGAGAGGGATTGCCACCCAGGGTCCTGGGATCGATCCCCGTATCGGGCTCCCTGCTCAGCGGGGAGCCTGCTTCTCCCTCTCCCTCTGCCCCTCCACCCCGCTGGTGCTTTCTCTCTCACTCTCTCAAATAAATGAATAAAATAAATCTTAAAAAAAAACTGTAAGATTCAGACAGAAAAATAAATCTACCTAAAGAGGAAACATCAATTCTAAATCACATTGTCAGATGACAAGAATTCAAATTCTAGAAGAGTTTTAAGAGAGGGAAATTATAACTTTAGCTTTTTCTATACCAGTGTTGTTGGTCATTTATGAAAGTGGAAGGCAAATATTCTCAGAGATGCAAGGGCTCTGACAAGCTGTTACCCAGGTAACCTTCTTTCAAAACCTACTTGAAATGATCTCTAAGTTAGATAAAGCAAATTAAGAATTCAAGCATGGAGAAATTATTGTGTAAGAAGAGGGGTGATAAATACAATTTTCCCTGTCCTCCGTGATTAGAACATAATCCTGCACTATAGGTCCCTAGGACTCTGTACGTTCTGGATGACACTTGTCACAGTTGCTGGTGTATACATGTTGCTATAACTGCTTGATCTGTGTCTGTCACCGCCCACTACATTGTGTGGTCCTTGCAAACAGGCGGTGTGTGCTATTGCTCACCTTTGCACGTATTCCTGCCAACCACATGATGCCTGGCATCGGAGCGGACTCTTGCTTCTTTATGAAGAAAAAGAACCTGGCATTTCTTCTGTTGTTATGTCTTCACTCAAATGTAATTTATTTATGACCTGTGTCCCAAGTACCAGGACTAAGCTGCATTTTTCCCTCCACCCCAGGAGCCCCTGTACAGTGCCCAGGCTAAAGAGTCACTTAATTCATATTTGCTAAGTTATTGAACACAATCCCCGGCCACACCCTCTCCCTCACCTTACACCCCTGCCACACTCCACAACCAAAAGCCATATGCTTTCTTACACTTCCATGCCTTTCTTTCTTTTTTTTTTTATTTAAGATTTTATTTATTTGACAGAGAGAGACACAGCGAGAGAGGGAACACAAGCAGAGGGAGTGGGAGAGGGAGAAGCAGGCTTCCTGCGGAGCAGGGAGCCCGATGGGGGGCTCCATCCCAGGACCCTGGGACCATGACCTGAGCCGAAGGCGGATGCTTAACGACTGAGCCACCCAGGCATCCCCGCTTCCATGCCTTTATATATGTTGTTTTCACCTCTGATTCTTTGCCCCACCTTCTCTGCTTCATGAACTCCCAGAGCCTTCCAGCCAGCTCCAGCCCTGTCTCCTCTGTCAACACTCGGGCGGAAATTGCTGCTTCCACAGCAATTGGACTATGTCGTACTAAAATTATTTGCTCATTTGTTTGTCTAGCATTTGGAATGGTGGGCTTCTGAGGGCTATGATTTTTACTTTCCCAACTTTAGGTGCCGTGTTACCTAACTCATAGTAAATGCTCATTAAATGTTTGTTTTTTAAAAATGAACCTACTGGGGCACCTGGGTGGCTCATTCGTTAAGCATCTGCCTTCGGCTGGGGTTGTGGTCCCAGGGTCCTGGGATCGAGCCCCGCATCGGGCTCCCTGCTCCATGGGAAGCCTGCTTCTCCCTTTCCCACTCCCCCTGCTTGTGTTCCCTCTCTCGCTGTGTCTCTCTGTCAAATAAATAAATAAAATCTTAAAAAAAAAAAAAATGAACCTACTGAAGGAGCCACATGGGCATGTAAATGGTTGCTTATCTATTCAGAAGGGTTTCCTTGGGCCATATTTGAAGTAGCAAAATAAAAATGGATACCGTGCATGGAGGGAGGGTGCGCAAATGATGAGCAGGCATTTCCGAATTTACCTGAGGTTGGTTTCAGTATGGAGGAGGATTTTGTCCTCCATGTGTGTCAGAGGACACAGAACTTTCCAGGTCTGGTAAATGCAGCTAAGCTCAAGGTTTAGGTCCATCACATTGAAATTATTTTCTGTCTTTGGTTACCATCATGAAGTTTTACTGCTTTTAAGCTCTTCCCTCAACACTGAAAGATGAAAAGAAGAAAATTCTTCAGTGTCTCAAGCTTTTTAATTAATAGTTAAATCAAGAAATTCCCCTTATCAAAATTTCCCTTAGTCTATTGTACTAGGCTAATTTTCTCTGTCATGTGAAAGTGCCATAATTTTTGGTACTTAATGGACTTGAAGTTTTAATGGGAAGATTTATTTAATCTTTTAAAATCTGGTTTTAGTTAATATATACTTTCTTAGCTATAGACACTATAGTTAGATTTGCTTGGTCTATAATTGGTCTCTCTTTTTTGAACCTGTTTTTGCTGAGGTTTTTTTTTTTTTTCTGCTCTTGAAGAATGAGATAATCTAACTCCAGCTGCCTATTGATGAGAGCTTTCATGTACAGTCGCCTTGTAAATAGCACTCCTGCTGAGAAACTGCACATAAGGAGAACCGAAGTGTACAGCCTTGCCTGAGAGAGCACAAACACTTTTGGACGGACAAAGGGATCTGAATAAAATGAGAAGCAGCATAACCTAATAGACCCATGGGTCAAAATATGCTAAAAAGAATTCAAATTGCTATTATAAATTCATCTGGAAAATATCCTACAAAAGTCAGTACTTTCAATCTCATATAAAAGCATCCTATTAAAACGGGAAATGCCAAGGTATTACAAGAATAGCTACACCATTCTTGATAGCATAACCGAAATATGGATGTCCTAGAAAGCAGTCTTCAAATCCTATCTTTCACAATGTCAAATCCATTTTATAAAACTTGCGAAAGACATGTATCATATGATCTCACTGACATGAGGAATTTTTTTTTTTAAAGATTTTTTATTTATTTATTTGACAGAGAGAGACATGGCGAGAGTAGGAACACAAGCAGGGGGAGTGGGAGAGGGAGAAGCAGGCTTCCAGTGGAGCAGGGAGCCCGATGTGGGACTCGATCCCAGGACCACGACAGACGCTTAACGACTGAGCCACTCAGGCGCCCTGACATGAGGAATTCTTAATCTCAGGAAACAAACTGAGGGTTGCTGGAGTGGGGTGGTGAGAGGGATGGGGTGGCTGGGTGATAGACATTGGGGAGGGTATGTGCTATGGTGAGTGCTGTGAATTGTGCAAGACTGTTGAATCACAGGCCTGTACCTCTGAAACAAATAATACAAAAAAAAAAAAAGAGAGATCCAAAAGCTTAAAAAAAACAAAATTTTGGAAAGTTCTAGAAGCAGTCAAACATCAGAGGAAGGATTGCTCAAGATACCTTTTCTTTCACATAGGAAAAGGTGAAATAATGTTGGTTCTTGTCTACAAATGCAAGAAAGAGAAGCTTGAGAAATTAATGTTCCACTGTTAATCAATTGCACCCAATTATCATCACAATTATTGCTGATGTTTAATTACTCTTGTCATTTCTGATTTGACCTTTGCAAAGTACAGGTACTAGAATAGGACTCAGGGGTTGAGGAGTCTAGTTTCAATGTTGCTACGTGCCCATGGGTAAATCCTTTCATCTTTTTGGGTTTCAGTTTCTCTATTTACAAAATTAAGAGGTTGAATAAAATTATTCCAACTTTGGTTTTGTGACTAAAGTTAGTTATATAAAAATGAGATTTAATCATGATCTGGAAATAACAAGATGAAAATTTGACAAAACTTCAGAGAGGATATTTGATTTCAAAGACAAAAAAACAACAACATTCAATTCATACTTTGCCATGTCACCATCTATAGATAAGACCGGTGTCAAAGGCCCAAAAAGAAAAATGGTAAAACTTTAAGCCAAGAAAGGCAAATAAATTGCTGATGGCATGCCAACACTACCTGATTGGTAGAGGCTGTCTAGAGAAGGATATAGAGGATTTTAAGGCCACGTCTGGATTCAGTAGGAAAGAATGCTGTGATTTATTAGTACTGTCTACTGAGGGCTCCAAAGAGAAGAGTAGTAGTGTATGCAGGATATTTGCCACATAAAACAATACTCTGACCGTGTATAGTGGATTCCTGTTATTTGTGTCTGAGGACTTAGAACGACCTCCATTCTCAATATAACAGTCTATCATTTGTCACATGAATACAACAAAATGGAACTTTAAAATGGAAGTAACTTCTTTCGGGCTCTTAATTATTGTATAAGATTAAAGCAGAAAAGCTAGTTGCAGCTACAGTCATCTTTTGAGTACCAGTAGTAGAGGCTCTCGAAATTTACGGGGCACACAGCTGCCCAGAATAAGAACTCCACCTTCAGCCTCTCTTGCAGATAGATGGGGCTATTTGCCTAAGTGCTGACCAATGAGATATCAGAAGAGGTGATGTGAGCAGCTTCCAGGTTGTGCTCTTTCCCCTTCCTGCTGGTTCCAAGGCCGACTAGGTGAAGGGGAGCCACGAGGGAACGACAGTGGGGTAACCCCTGGAGTCACTAGATCAGCCATATACTGCTGACACATGGAAAGTTACTATCATGCTCGAGCCGCTATAATTTCAGGTCTCTGTTAGAGACACGTGCCTTACCTAATAAAATAGTTACTTTGGGGTATGGAAATGTGCATAAGAAACACACGCCTTCTTATGGAAAATGTGATTTAGGAGAAGGTCATTACCATTGTGTGGACATTCCGAGGCAGTAACAGGAGGTGAAAGTAGCGGTATAACTACAGGAGGTAACGGTAGTCATGCAGCTACCAGGCAGAACTTTGTAAATGTTTATTTCTTACACCGGGGTTACATGGGTCAAAGCCAGCCAACCATCTGTTTATAAAGTTTTATTGGAACACAACCATGTTTGTTTGTATGTTGTCTGTGGCTGCTTTCTGAGCTACCATAGCAGAGTTGAGTAGTTCTGACAAAGACCATATGGTCCACAAAGCCTAAAATATTTACTATATGGACCTTTACAGACAAAGCTTATTGGCCCCTGACTCAAAAGATGGAAGTCTTGGGTACCTAGGTGGTTCAGTCAGATAAGCGTCTGCCCTTGGCTCAGGTCATGATCCCAGGGTCCTGGGATCGAGTCCTGCATCGGGCTCCCTGCTCAGCGGGAAGCCTGCTTCTCCCTCTCCCTTTGCCTGACGCTCCCCCCCACTGCTTGTGCTCTCTCTCTCTCTTTCATTTATAAATAAATAAAATCTCAAAAAAAAAAGATGGAATTTTCTCACCCACAGGATCTCTAACTGAACTAATTTCAGATATCACTTTTTTAATTTCCATATGGTACTTTGTCACATCTCTGTGTTAATATTCCATATCCCCCTTTCAATTTATCCAAATTCTCTATTTTTTATCAAAGAACCATTTAAAACTTTGTAATCTCTCCTCACTTCTCTCCCTAGTAGTAATTGCACTTGAGTGCCACTTAACCCAGTGGCCATTTTTCACAAAAAGATACTATCTCTTCCCCAATAATTAGTGCATTACAAAGGTGAGCTGGGAAAACCAGGGCAGGGAGGCACAATCTCCCTGTTAATGCTGCTTAGTGACTGATTCCCACACCTGGTCGCACAACCAGTGAAGTCCAAGTTCACTCCCTGATTTCAAAGGTCACCTCGAAACAGAGCCTGTCTGGCACTGTGAAAGATCATGTACCTACAACTTGTAAAGAAAACAAGACTTCACGTTAAATCCAGAATGTTATGGGTCTATTCTAGCAGAAGTTTTAGGAGATCAGCCAGTCTGCTTCAAAGGTGAATTTGACTTGAAAGGAATTTTAAATGGAAAGAAAAAGTCAGACTAATGAAGAATATCCTGCATTTATCTCAATAGCAGTCATATAATCAAAGGGAAAAGCAAATGATCGTGTTTCTAAATGTAAATTAAAAACCACACTTGTGGGGCGCCTGGATGGCTTAGTCGATTAAGTGTCTGCCTTCGGCTCAGGTCATGATCCCAGAGTCCTGGGATCGAGCCCCGCATCGGGCTCCCTGCTTGGCAGAGAGCCTGCTTCTCCCTCTCCCTCTGCCTGCCTCTCTGCCTATCTGTGCTCTCTCTCTATCTCTCTGTCAAATAAATAAATAAAATCTTAAAAAAAAAAAACACATGTCAGAAGTGGGCATCCAACTAATAGGGAAAAGTTCATAATGTTCGCTCTTAAATTGCTGGCCTCTTGCATTCATTCTTTCAATATATGTTTAAAAAGAAAAATTAAGAATCCTAAGATATTAAGAGGTGAAGTCTCTGCAAAAATAGCTATAGATCAAAATTAAGAAAAGACAGAAACTCAGTTAATATATGTGAGTAAATCTACACATAAAAAAGTTGTGCCTGTATTTTTAATGCAGTTTTAAATTAAATTTATTTCATATAACCACCATCTATAACATATCTTAGTACCTATGAGACTTCAGAATCTAATTAAAAACAAAATATTCATATTCAGAAAATTCCAACATTGTTGGAAGTAGGAAATGTTTTAAAATTATATATAGTTATGTAGATATTTAGAACATGCACTAATTTTAGTACATTTATCATCCTTCAGAGCTGTGCTATCTAATATGGCAGCTACTAACCACATGTGGTTTTGAAATGTGCCTAGTCCAAATTTAGATAGCAGAAAATACACACTGAATATTGAAGACTTAGTGCAATAAAAAGTGTAAAATACCTCCATTTTTTACATTTTGATTGCATATTGAAATGATAATATTTTAGATATATTGGATTAAATAAATACACAATTAAAATTAATGCATCCTTTTTGAGCCTTTTAAATGTAATTACTAGAAGATTTTAAATTATACGTGAGGTTGGCATTGTATCTCTGTTGGACGGCGCTAGTCTTGAGTATCGCAAAGTACTCTCTTGCTCAGAGAAACCTACCACCACAACGCTGGTACTCAATGAAAACGGTGTGCTGGACACCTCAGTGAGATTAAAAAATCATTCTGTCTACCCCCAATGAACCTAGCAAATTCTGAGTTTCTAACAAGAAATTCGGAAATAAGATGTTCAAATCCCATTGTTCTTGCTTTTTCCACCTGAATTTCACTGATTCCAAAGAGAAGATTTTCTATGTGTGCAGAGCAAGATGCAGTGTTAGTTATAAGTTGGGAGGGATATAGCTGGCCCCAAATAGCACAATCAACAAGAGAATGGTGCCCATGTGGGATACAATAACTATACTTGGGACAAAATTTGACCCAAAATAACCCCCTTTAAAGAACAAAAATTTAGTTCCTTACGTTATTTCTTTAGATGAAAACTTTTTCTAGTGTTTTTACCTTCACAATCAGCCGAGGGTATAGCTTGGTATAGAAGTCGATGAAAAAAAGACTTCTACAGAAAAGCACTCATTGCTTCCTAAGGTTCTTCTCTGATAGGTTCTCCACAAATAAGATAATACTGCTTAGAATATGAATTCTAAAACATCATATTACGAAGTATTTATTTTACTGTAACAGTTCTGAAATGCTGACTTGATTTCCTGGCCATCTAATTTTACCTTAATGAACTATTTTATTCAATGAATCACTATTCTTGTAAATTCTTCTTCTTAACAGAACAGAAGGTGACAGCTAACAGCATGTGCTGCCTGACAATGTCAGCTTACCTCTAGCCCTGTTGCTTTGAACGATTTACTCAGGATAGAGATATTTGACCCTGCAGAAAGGCAGTCCTTTGGATTTCCTCCTAAGGCCCACTTGAAAGTTATCTCCCACTGCTCTTTCGATGTCAGGCCTCGCCAAGAATAAAAGTGCTGTGTCACTCACTCCACTGGTTCTTTGTCCCTAAACAGATGAGAAATCCTTGTTTTCACTTCTCAGATGTCAGAGAATGAAAAGAGAGAAAAGTAATTTCAGTGCCCAGAAGTAGAGTTGCCTGGGTGATCATTTCCAAACAATACCAATTGCTACTGAGGTCAACAGGAGAACATGAAGGCTGATTCTTCTGTTTCTAATTTACAGGTAAAGAAATACTTCACTTGTCAAAAAAAAATCCATATTTTATTGTTATTTTTTAATTTAATGAGAGACCAAAGGCAAAAAGAAGCTATGTTAAGTGTTCAGAGCATGGTTTCATTCATTAATAGGGATCATGACCATGGGGATAATAACCCTACCTCCTACCTCCAACTTAACCAACCCCCAGGAGGATCTCTCAGCTGTGCCTAACATACAAACGCCTGGGGGCTTTTCATACTGGGAAAGACAGAGGTGAGAAGTGATATGTATGGCAGCTTTTAGTACTTGGACTGATGAAGGGGAGAAGAGTTTACACAGGAGCCTTGGGGGAAAACAAAGTTGGAAAAGACAGAGAGAGAGAGAAGATGAAATGGTATCTAATCCCAACCAGCCTGTGAGACTAGGTTGAACCTTCCTAAGAAAGGGAAGAGAATGCCATTTGGATGCAGAAACTTATAAGACTCTGGATATAAGCTTGAGAGTGTGAAGGATAGAAAGTGGTTCCTCCAGTGTCCAGAGGCGTGAGCAGGCTAAGATGCAGTGTGGGCAGCCAGGGGGCAGCCTGGTGTGCTGGTGGGTCCTTCACCAGGGGTGGCTGAAGGAGTGAGCATACGTATGGGAAGCACCACATTTACCTATGTCTTCTGTCTGTATCAGTGTCTTGCCATCAATTTCTTCCTTGTTTTCCTGCCATCACAGTCTTAACAACCAAATGTCAACATAATACCTTTTTTTAAAAGCCATTCATCAATCGTTTTGGAGAATGTGATGGATGGGAATCCCTGCTTTTGTCACAAGCTCTGTGCAGCAGCGGTGAGCTATAGGATGAGCATGGACACACCAGCGAAGACTGTTGTGCTCCCAGCCCAGCACAGTGAAGTTCTCACAAGTGCCACCGACAGCCGCTGCAGTCAGGTGCCTCCCGGGAACAGATTCTTGGGGTGGGCAGAGAGGCAAAAGATTAGAGGTCTTGATCAAGGGCACAAGTGAGACAAAGTTGAGGAGACTTTGAAGAGAGGCTGAGGTCAGCCAACACGTTCACGTGTCCTCCTCCTTCATACACAAAGCCTTGACAGGCCTACATGCATTCAGATCTCATGCAACTTTTCTACCAGAGAATGAAGCAGGAATCAGAGTATGAAGTGAGAATCCCCAATCCAAGAGTGATGTTATTACTACATATCTGGAACAAGGAGAGAGAGAATAAAGCTGGTTCCATATTTTAGATGGGAGTTTTTCATTGGAATATATATTTCAAAATAAATCTGATATTACTCAGTAGATGTATTCATGAACATAATATGAAATTTTTTTGAAAATTAAGTTATCTTTTAAATTCTCTAGGAAAGATCATATTAGAAGGAATCTGTAGTAACACCCCTCATTAAAACATCACCCTCTAAATGTATCTATTTTGTATAATTGGATTTTTACATCCCATTTTCTTGAAATGAAATATAATTGATATTATATTCACCATATTTTATCAGGTACTTAATATGTACCATGCTTTGACCTAAGCCCTAGGGGTTCAAAGATGAATAAAACTATAGTCTTTATCCTTAAATAGGTCATGGATTGTCAGAAACGATATTTACCATAACATGTGGAACAAAGCATTAAAAAAGAAGTGATTAATTCAGCACTAGTGGGAAGAAAGTTGGGAAAGCTTCATGACTTTGACGCTGGATATTAAGGATGATGAAGAATATGCCAGAAATTATGAAACAAAGGGATATTCCAAACATAAAAAGAATATGTACTTGGTTGCACCATTATTTATAATAGCCAAATTATGGAAGCAGCCCAAGTGTCCATCGATAGGTGAATGGATAAAGAAGAAGTGGCATATACTCTGGAAAACAGTATGGAGTTTCCTCAAAAAGTTGAAAATAGAGCTACCCTACGACCCAGCAATTGCACTACTGGGTATTTACCCCAAAGATACAAATGTAGTGATCCGAAGGGGCACCTGCACCCCAATGTTTATAGCATCAAAGTCCACAATAGCCAAACTATGCAAAGAGCCTAAATGTCCATCAACAGATGAATGGATAAAGAAGATGTGGTATATATATACAATGGAATATTATGCAGCCATCAAAAAACAAAAAAACAAAAAACGAAATCTTGCCATTTGCAACGACATGGATGGAACTAGAGGGTATTATGCTAAGCGAAGTAAGTCGATCAGAGAAAGACCAGGATTATATGATCTCACTGATATGAGGAATTTTTAATCTCAGGAAACAAACTGAGGGTTGCTGGAGTGGTGGGGGGTGGGAGGGATGGGGTGGCTGGATGATGGACATTGGGGAGGGTATGTGCTATGGTGAGCACTGTGAATTGTGTAAGACTGTTGAATCACAGACCTGTACCTCTGAAACAAATAATACATTATATGTTAAAAAAAAAAAAAAAGAAGAAGAAGAAGATACTAGGAAGGGAAAAATGAAGGGAGGGAAATTGGAGGGGGAGACAAACCATGAAAGACTATGGACTCTGAGAAACAAACTGAGGGTTTTAGAGGGGAGGGGGGGTGAGGGGATGGGTTAGGCTGGTGATGGGTATTAAAGAGGGCATGTATTGAACGGAGCACTGGGTGTTATACACAAACAATAAATCATGGAACACTATAATGATGTAATGTATGGTGACTAACATAACATAATAAAATAAAATTTAAAAAAAAAGAACATTGATTACCAAAAAAAAAAGTGGCATATGTATATACAATGGAATATTATTCAGCCACAAAAAAGAACGAAATCTTGCCATTAGCAACAATATGGATAGAACGAGGGAGTATTATGCTGAGATAAGTCAGAGAGACAAATGCCATATGATCTCACTCATATGTGGAATTTAAGAAACAAAATAAATGAACAAAGGAAAAAGAGAGACAAACCAAGAAATAGACCCTTAACTATAGAGAAAAAAACTGATGGTTGCCAGAGGGGAGATGGTGGGGTGAATGGGTGAAATAGATGATGGGGATTAAAGAGTGCACTTATCATGATGAGCACTGAATAACATATAGAAGTGTTGAATCACTATATTGTATAACAAATACAACATTGTATGTTAACTATACTGGAATTAAAATAAAAAACTTAGATTCAAAAAGAAAGTGAAAAGACCAAAAAAAATATATATATATATGTACCTGGTAGAAACTGGATGAAGGATACACAAGACCTCTCTATGTCATTTAAGCAAATATCTATGAATCTGTATTTCCAAATTAAACATATTTTAATGTGCTAATTCTCATATGTATTAATATGCAGACTATTTAGGAAAAATAGCAAATTATCCTGGGTGAGGGATTGGGATGGGAGGATGCTGGGTAGGAAGTCAGGAATCAGTTTGTACTGCAGAAAAATAAAGCTAGCAGCAAGTGAAAAAATTCTTGAAACAATGGAAATAGAAGATAAAAAACTTAAAGAGGAATTTTTGAGATAAGACAAGCAAAAGTCTTCCATGATTCTGATAAAGAGAGAAAAGAGATAAAGAGCATTTTAAGATTGGGGTAGAAATGCATGCCATTAATCATTACAGAATAATAAAGGAAGTTCTTATAGTGAAAGATGATGAGTTCAACTTGAAACTGTTGAAATTCAGTGTCAACACCAACATGGGATTGGAATTCAAGAACAAGGTCTTAATAATGTGCACTTCCTATGTTTGAGAATATTCAATTCTGCAATAGAAGACAGAAAAACAAACAGGATGGACCAAACTCATAAGAAATGTTAAGTATGGTATAATTTTTAATAAGCAAACTTCTTAGGATATGTTGTTTGTGCGCATAACGAGTAAGCAAGTAATTTATGAGACACAGGTAGAATTCATATGATATGTTAAATTTAGACAGTAAGTTAGTAACCTATAAGACATGTCAATAATCAATCAGTGGAATAAATAAAAAGCAAAAGTGTTGGGGCGCCTGGGTGGCTCAGTCGTTAAGCATCTGCCTTCGGCTCAGGTCATGGTCCCAGGGTCCTGGGATCGAGCCCCGCATCGGGCTCCCTGCTCCACGAGAAGCTTGCTTCTCCCTCTCCCACTCCCCCTGCTTGTGTTCCCTCTCTTGCTGTGTCTCTCTCTGTCAAATAAATAAATAAAATCTTGAAAAAAAAAAAAGCAAAAGTGTTGCTTAGAAATAGAAAGGCATAAAAAGACCAAATCAAGCCACCCCTGAGATGACAACTATGTCACCCTCAAAATCAATCACCCAGGGGCACCTGTGTGGCTCAGTCGTTAAGCATCTGCCTTCGGCTCAGGTCATGATCCCAGGGTCCTGGGATCAAGCCCCACATCGGGCCCCTGCTCAGCAGGAAGCCTGCCTCTCCCTCTCCCACTCCCCCTGCTTGTGTTCCCTCTCTCACTGTGTCTCTCTCTGTCAAATAAATAAAATCTTTAAAAAAAAAATCAATCACCCAGTGGTGACATCCAGGATGGCCTCAGGCTGACGCCATGTGCACTCTTACCCAAAAAATGCACTAATACCTAGGGCTATTTAGCAGGCTAATTGACAAGCTAGGCTATGTACAGATGTTCTTGGCCCTGAATGGCTCCTGTAGAGCAATTATGTGTCATTGGCCCAGGACACCTTCTTTCTGGAACCCCTACCTCGAACCTCACCTCTAGTCCTCATAAGCACAACTGTAGCAGGGAGGACTGAGATGGCGGAGAGAGACAGCGGGGCTATGTGAGCCTTCTGAACCCCAGGTCTCAGGTTTCATAGTCCCTCCATCTCCTCACACCCTACCCCAGGAATGTTAATTTACCCCATCTCTTTGCCCTTGTTTGTTACTGTATGTTTTAAATTGATTGAATAAACCATGTGATTCAAGCACTGTAATTTGGTCTATGAGTCTTTCTGCCCTGTGCCTTCCAAGATAGCATGCCTCATAGCATACTTGGAATACACAAGGTAGTTCCCCATCTGATAGGTCTGAACTAGAGGATTATAATCACTGAGGTAGTTGAAATAATCCAACTAGACCCCAATTACTGTGGTTTAACATGGTTAGTTTTTGGTGTATACAAGCTTTCAACAAATGTAAAACCCCGAAAGACATAATCAAGCTTCCTCCTTTGGAAAAGTACAAGCTACCGCTTTCAGAATATCTATTTCTGAAACCTTAAAGCAAACCTTTTGCAGACAAAAACCACGCCCTATTTATCTTTGTATCTCCACACCTAGCCTATCACAGCAACAGGGCAGATACGTAATGGTTTTTGCCAAATTGAAGAAAGTTACATACAGTGCATTTTCCTGAGACATTTACATGCTGATATTTATATGTTGACTCTGACAAAGCTCATTGCTGAAATCAATAAGCAATTTTATTAAAAATTGTGTGGATTAGATCATTTATCCAGGCAGAGGCTATCATGGGAAAATACTGACTCCCTCCTGGGCAGAACTGAGAGAAGGGAAATGACTTCCACAACACAGTGGTTCAAGACTCCTAGACCAGTGAACCTCAACTTAGTTTTCAACGGATTATGACAGAGATCCCAAATCCTCGATTCATTGTCAAAGGGAGTTAGCAAACAATTTGAGATTGTGGAGATGTGGAAAAGTAACCACATGTCATGTAGATTGTTTGCTGAGGTGGAGTGCAGCACATATCATGACAAGCCAAACCCCAACACATAAAATAAAAGGAAGAGAGAAAAAAAATGAAAGTGTTTTGTTTATTTATCTGGGATGATTATTAAATTGAAGCCATGTTAGATAAATTAGGGTTCATTCATACAACAGAATATTTTGAAGATTTTTAAAAAGAGATGAAAAACAATTTACAAACTGCTATGGAACAATTGATCAGATATATCATCAAGCAAAAAAAAAAATCAATGTGAGGAGCAGTTTGTATAGCATGTTTATATTTTGGGTTTAAAAAATGTAGACAGACACTTGTATATGCATAAAATTTGTGGAAGGACACATGGTATATTGATTATAGTGGTTGACTCTAGGAAAGGGAACTGGGAATTGTAACATGTAGCAGAAAGTGGACTTGCTTTTTGTTTTCATGTATTCTAAAATTTGTGGAAGTTTGCATTCATAACATTTTCTGAAAATAAAGTAAAATTATTAAAGATAAATTTTTTTAATGTCAGATTTTTTTCTAAAATGCTCTTTCATCAAAAATATGTAAAACTCAGTATAGTAAACAAATATATTTCAATTCATATTTATATCTACAGTGTGCTGTCTTCCACTGTGAAGTGGAAGATTTTTCATTGGAGATTTGCTGTAACTTCCTAAACAGGATAAAAGCCTATAGATTCTAACTATGTTGTGTATTTGGTTATATATTTAGAGCACTTTTCTTTCAAGGTAATATGTCACCAGAAGTCATTAGCCCACTGAGCCCTGTTCAATTCTAGAGTTTAGTTAAATTCCAGGTTAGTTGATTACACAAATTTCACAAATCAAAAAAACCTTTCTTCCTTTCTAGGAGGTAGTACTTAGGAGATGGCACCATTAAGTCCCAAACTGTGAATTTTACCCTTCAGAAACAAGACTGAGAAGAAAATGAAAGAAATGCACCTTGGTTTTCTCATCTATAAAATGGGAATAATTAGAGTAATACACAGCTTGATAATACACATAAAACCCACAATAAGGTAGTTGTAACTAACACAGCTTAAAGGTCAAATGAAGATATTCTGGTTCTATGTAAATATTTATGTCTAGAAAACATAAGTTTATTGTCTTATTTAAGTAAAACTGTAAATGCCTAATGATGCTTGGTGATGACTATTACCTTCCTCTCACAACTTGGCACACATCTCTCTCAAATATCTATGATTACTCATTTGAATCGGAAGTGGCTCATCTACCAGTGTATTCACAATTAACTGTTTCCATTGGCTTTGGTAAACAAAATAACCAAATTATTGTTCAAATTTCTTGCACAGTTGTAAAATTCAATTCATCTAAAAGAGCTTTTTAAAGGTTGGTTAAAAAAAAAGAAAGAAAAAGAGGCATGTTATACATTTACCTTTGAGTGATGAAAAACTTGAACTAAGATCATAAAGATAACAGGAATACACATTTGGGAGGGGGAACATTAAATCCATCTTCCTAAGGACTGATATAAAGACGAATTTTATTTTTTTGTATTAACATATAATGTATTATTTGTCTCAGGGGTACAGGTCTGTGATTCATCAGTCTTACAAATTTCACAGTGCTCACCATAGCACATACCCCCCCCAACGTCCATCATCCAGCCACCCCATCCCTCCCACTCCCCCTCCACTCCAGCAACCCTCAGTTTGTTTCCTGAGATTAGGAGTCTCTTATTGTTTGTCTCCCTCTCTGGTTTAGTCTTGTTTCATTTTTCCCTCCTCCCCTGTGATCCTCTGTCTTGTTTCTCAAATTCCTCATATCAGTGAGATCATATGATAATTGTCTTTCTCTGATTGACTTATTTTGCTTAGCATAATACCCTCTAGTTCCATCCACGTCATTGCAAATGGCAAGATTTCATTTTTTGATGGCTGCATAATATTCCATTGTATATGTATACGACATCTTCTTTATCCATTCATCTGTTGATGGACATCTAGGCTCTCTCCATAGTTTGGCTATTGTGGACTTTGCTGCTATATATATTGGGGTGCAGGTGCCCCTTTGGATCACTACATTTGTATCTTTGGGGTAAATACCCAGTAGTGCGATTGCTGGGTCATATGGTAGGTCTATTTTCAACTTTTTGAGGAACCTCCATACTGTTTTCCAGAGTGGCTACACCAGCTTGCATTCCCACCAACAGTGTAGGAGGGTTCCCCTTTCTCCGCATCCTCGCCAACATCTATCGTTTCCTGACTTGTTAACTTTAGCCATTCTGACTGGTGTGAGGTTTCGATTTGTATTTCCTTGATGTTGAGTGATGTTGAGCACTTTTTCATGTGTCTGTTGGCCATTTGGATGTCGTCTTTGGAAAAATGTCTGTTCATGTCTTCTGCCCATTTCTTGATTGGATCATTTGTTCTCTCGGTGTTGAGTTTGATAAGTTCTTTATAGATTTTGGATATTAGCCCTTTATCTGATATGTCATTTGCAAATATCTTCTCCCATTCTGTCTGTTGTCTCTTGGTTTTGTTGACTGTTTCCTTTGCTGTGCAAAAGCTTTTTATCTTGATGAAGTCCCAATAGTTCATTTTTGCCCTTGCTTCCCTTGCCTTTGGCGGTGTTTCTAGGAAGAAGTTGCTGTGGCTGAGGTCGAAGAGGTTGCTGCCTGTGTTCTCCTCAAGGATTTTGATGGATTCCTGTCTCACATTTAGGTCTTTCATCCATTTGGAGTCTATTTTTGTGTGTGGTGTAAGTAAATGGTCCAGTTTCATTCTTCTGCATGTGGCTGTCCAATATTCCCAACACCATTTATTGAAGAGACTGTCTTTTTTCCATTGGACATTCTTTCCTGCTTTGTCAAAGATTAGTTGACCATAGAGCTGAGGGTCCATTTCTGGGCTCTCTATTCTGTTCCACTGATCTACGTGTCTGTTTTTGTGCCAGTACCATATTGTCTTGACGATGACAGCTTTGTAATAGAGCTTGAAGTCCGGAATTGTGATGCCACCAGCTTTGCTTTTCTTTTTCAACATTCCTCTGGCTATTCGGGGTCTTTTCTGGGTCCATACAAATTTTAGGATTATTTGTTCCATCTCTTTGAAAAAAGTCGATGGTATTTTGATAAGGATTGCATTAAGTGTGTAGATTGCTGTAGGTAGCATAGACATTTTGACAATATTTGTTCTTCCAATCCATTAGCATAAAACAATTCACCCAGGTTTGGTTAAATTGACCAGGTAATCACCTGTAGTCCATTTTTTACTGCCTTTATAAACACAGTCAGGACATCATTTATTTGGAGCTTTAGCAAAGAATCATGTTGCTGTCTTAAGCATTCCAAAGAGGTTTCTATTTCAATGACTAGTCCTTGAGAGTAAAGATAAATCAGACTAAATCACCTTAAGGTTTACATGCTGTCAACCAGCAATTATCTAATTGATTTTTTAGTGATGACTAGAACACCAACTACTTACTTTGAAAACAAATAGCCATGGTGGTTTTATGAACATTCAGATCTATGATCCAAACAAACAGGGAAAAAAATATGGATCTAAGAAAAGATTGAAGATGCACAATTGGACAAGAAGATAGGGTGTAGCATGAAACACAACAGGGTTAGTCATTGGAGAACAACTACCTTGCAAACCCAGACCTCCTCCAGCCCTCTTCTGATGCTCATTCTCATGCCTGCTCACCACCATGAAGGGACAGAACTAGCTGCTGCTTCAAGAGGCTGCTCCTTACCTATAGGTGACCTGCCTAGAAGCAAAGTGTGGGGGTGTGGGAGGGGGTGGGTGTGACCAAGCAGAGCAGAAAGCCTATGCAGGTCTCCTGTCTGTTACATAAAAGGGGAGGGGGAAGGAGAGGGATGGGGAGGATCAAAGACATACCTGGAGGAGCCCCAGTGAAGGACCACCTTTGGCAGGAGATCTTTATTCCATGACTCAGATAGGTAAAGAATCAGGAAGATTTTCAAATTCAATTATTTCAGAGACCTAGCTGATTTTCAGTCCACTGAATTCCACAGCTGGAACAAACAGTGAAATCTGTTCAGGTTAACAATGAAGTAGTACCAAAACACATGCTTTAAAAAAAAAAAAAAAAGGAAACAAAGAAACAAAGAAACAACAACAACAAAAACCAGAAATCTCATCAAGTCCTCTGGAGCCTGAAAAGGAATAAGAGAACACATGTGTTTGAAATGAGGACAATTATTCACAGCCATCCTTATGTCGTGTAATGCTCCCTAAAAATGGTTGTTTTATTCTATATATTCACTTAATTACTCATTTAATGTTTTCCGTAGAAGGTGTACATTTAATGTGATAAAAGCCTTGTTCTAAGCTGGGATAGCAGAAGAAACATGCCGATAGGGAAGCCCAGGCCTTCCTTTCTGCATGAAGATGCTGGCCAAAGGCTGCAAAAGCAGGTGGAGAATGCATGCCACCATTGTCAGTGAGAAAACAAGATCAAGACACCAGCCCAGGAAAAACAGAGAACCTCACGAACCAAGCTAGTCATCCTCCTTCCTGTGAGGAGAGAGTGAGAGGAGAGTTCAAGTGTGGAGGCTACTGGCACCTGGTAAGTAGAGGCTACTTCCCCAGTACATTCCTAAGAAGGTAGAAGTGTTGGTAGAGTCCCTATTTTACACAAGGAGCATGAAGAGTGGGAGAAAAGTGTTTCCCCTCAGGAGTCCTAATTCTAATTAATACGGATTCCTCACTGCCCACGTGACTCTCCCACAAACCTGTAGCCTGTTCCCTAAAACATTTCAGGCACTTTCACACCTCAGGGTCTTCATTCATGCTGTTCCCTTTCCCTGAGTTCATTCTCCTCATTCCCACCCATCTCGTCTTCCCCAGTTGGTACATTCCTCTTCATCTCTGAGGTGATCCACAGTATACTCTCCCTTTAGAATCTTTCCCCAACTCCCTACCCCCATGGGGAAACGAATTCCTGACACTCTCATTTGCTTTACCAACTTGGGCAATTGAGCCTCACTTTTTTCATCTCTAAAGCAGGAATAATAGTACTTAACTCCTCAGGGCTAGTGTAAGGATGAAAGCGTGCCTTCAGACCTGGTTGCTAACTGGTGTGTAATAAATGTCCCTTTCCCACCTGCACTCTGAGACTGGAACTAAATTTCCTGTCTCTGTTAAATAAGCCTAAGACCAAACATATATTCCTGTGAAGATGTTAAAAAATACTGAGACAAGCAAAAATAACTTAGCTATTTGCTCTAGGAAATATTTGTTCCTGGAAGATACGACTGTGAGCCAACTAAAATAGTTTACATATCAAGAGAGAGTTTACTCATCAAGACTCATTTCAATCCCCTTGCCTCACTGTGCTTACCAATCCAAAACTATTATGTCATAAACCCACACACTGCTAGTTTGACTCTGTTTGTAAACCTAACTTTGCTTAATCAACACATCGTTTCAGAGATTTGACAGTTCACACCTCTTTGCCTTAATTGAGATTCAATAGCACTTTGCTTAAACTTCTATTACAGCACGTGGCTATAACTTTGTTATTGGTGATGAGCCAGTCATCTTCCTTCTTCTATAAAGCGGTAAGCTTCTAGAAAGCAAGATCGTGTCTTTTCGTCTCTGTGATTCCAGTGTTCATCTTCATAGTTCGCCAATAGTTGAGCCAGAAAATAAAACAACACATTTTTCCTTGAATGAATGAATGAACGGTCATCCTTGAGGTCACAAATCTACTTCTAATCCACCGACCTAGTGGTTTCACGGAGGTTGCTCCCCACAGAACACTTGGCAATGTCTGAAAACATTTTTTATGGTTGTGACAAGGGGAGGGAGGCACTACAGACATCTGGTGGTAGAGGCCAGGGGTGCTGCTAGATCTCCTTCAGCGCACAGGGCAATCTGCACACAAAGAATTAGCTGGCCAAAATGTCAACATGGCCAAGGTTGAGACATCCTGCCTTAACCTGTCATACAGGTTGAGAAATCCTGTCCTACCCTGGCACCTTCTCCATTCTGCTCTGGGTCTCAGGAGGCTTATCTGGAATGCAACGCACCAGCAACCTGCCCTCCATCTCTGGTTGGATTCAACCAGTGGGAAGTACCAGCCAGGGATCAGAATGTAGCAGGAGAACAGGGACCAAGCACTTAGTTCCCCAGCTCCCTGCCTGCCAGACCACAGGTGCTGGAGGCTGCTGTATCTTGGGTTCCTCTAGGAAAGTCACCGTCCCTCCCCAGAGGCCTCTCTGACAGCGATAGCTCTCCCCAGGTTCTAATAATTGTCCCCATCCCTTTGCCTCTACAGGCCTCGGCTTAGTAAGTGCTCCTCCTGTTGATAACCTTCACCATCCTTCGTTGCTTTCCCTAATGCTGCTTACACCCGGGTAATTAGCCTCTTCGTTGAATGCTCCTCAATTACTCTACTTGGGTGCACCATCTGTTTCGCAAGGAACCCTGACTGATACACCTACTAGGCGTAGACACCAGGTAAAAAGATGGCTGAACACATCTGCATCGGGCTGGTATGCTCTCATGACAGGCATAGCAACTCTGATTCGAAATATATTAACAGAGTGTCAGGACTCCTTAGAAAGGACATTCGTGCCTCTGAAAAGGCTGTTTTCATTTATATCTGTTGGGAACTAATGTGGTCCCTAACGGCAGAAACTCAAGGGTACATTTTAAAGTTGTTCCTGAGGGGGGAAAAAAAAAGAAAGCTTCACTTCTGAGCCTTAGTAAAGTGGTTTTAGGGCAGTAAAAACCATTATACTTTAGCAAAAACAACCACATCAAACTATAACATTTGTACTGACTGGTGAAAACCATTCCATTAGCCTCTCTGGCATGTGGGAACTGTGAAGGGAAAAACTGAGAAATAAAATGTTTGATCTACTTACCTCAATTCAGAAATTACTTAAGTTCAGAAATTTGTAACCAAATTAGGAGAAAACCAACAGAATAAACAAACTTTTCTCATAGACCAAAAGAACCTATGATTAACTCTGATTTTTAATTAAATTTAATATGTGTTGCAATATTTACTGAGGCCCTTCTGTATAACTAATATTTGGGAAAAGAGATCGTATTTGAAATGGGAAAAAACAGCCTAACTTTTTTTTTTTTTTAAAGATTTTATTTATTTGACAGAGAGAGAGATAGTGAGAGCAGGAACACAAGCAGGGGGAGTGGGAATGGGAGAAGCAGGCTCCCCGCTGAGCAAGGAGACCGATGTGGGGCTCCATCCCAGGATCCTGGAATCATGACCCGAGCCAAAGGCAGACTCTTAACGACTGAGCCACCCAGGTGCCCCAAAACAGCCTAACATTTTTACTGGTATATGAAAGCACAAGCCCAGGTATAAATCTTTTTAGCGCTGTCAAACCCAGAAAGGGAGAATTATATAATGGAATATACAAGAGCCGGGCTGGAGGTCCTTATGCAGATGCAAGCTGATTAAAATTAGCACTTCATAAAATTGCTTTCTTTCTTTCTTTTTTTTTTAGATGAAAAGTGATTCTAAGTGGGACACAGCTATAAAAGTAAAAAGTCCTCATTTTTCAATCTATGCTAAAGGTTCTTTCCATGCGCGACCTTATTTGGGACTTTAACCTAAGACTATGATACGCAAAGGACTTTTAAAATTGTTTTTCTTCTTGCTTGTTTGGCTTTAATGAAGAACTGCCAAGATTATCTGAGGGCAGAGTAACTAACATGGTAGAAAGAGAATTCAAACCCTACGCTGAGGACTTTGAAAGTAGCATAGCTTTGGAAAACGACTGAACTTTGGGAGCCATGGGTTTATCTTTAAGTCTGAGTCCTGAACTTGCTGAGAGGATTAGGTGAGAGCAGGCACGCATCCAGAGCACCTTTCACAGTGTCTGGCGCTCAGGAGCAGTCACTGGTGATTAGTGTCCGAGAGTCACCCCTCATTTAGCAGCAGTGCTGTCATTCCGTTCAGCAAACTCCGGGTGCACACCTGTGATGCACTAAGTACCGCCCAGGTGCCCGCAAGGGGGTTCTAATTGTGTGAGTACAAAAATAGCCTGAGGCAATTGGAGTTGAAAAAGAGAGAGGTTAAGGTCCAGCAGGAATTTTAACTGAAATTGAAATTCCTCTCAGATTGCTGATTCAGATCCATTACTATCATCACACTGCAGAGGCTGTGACCTGGTGCTCCGGAAGAAGCATACTGAGAAATGTAAAGGGTCTGTCTGAAGACTACTTTGTTCCATTAGGATTTCTAAGATAATATACTCTTCTGAGATATCTTCCGCATGTGATCAAGCTAATTGGTGCACTACCCTACTAACTTTGTCAGTTTCTCCCGCCTATCTTCTATCATGTGCCTGGGTTGTTTCTGTTTAAGGTTGCTTTGTTCTGCTGACTCACCAGCGTCAGAAGTACATGCTGCCTATCACTGACATTTCTCAGAGACACACAAATTGGACTGAAGCACCGGCAATTAATATTTCCACTTTTCTCTGCGTGACATATACAATATTATAAATGGTACTTTAAGTGTAGAAGTGAAATAAAATTATGGGAAAAGATGGGGTTTTTGGAGACCAAAATCAATGACAGGTGCACTTTACTTCCAGACAGGCTTATAAAGGAGAGGAAAAGAGTAAGGCGTAATGTAGTATAAGGTACATTTTTTAAAAATCACCCCTCTTTCCTCCCAAAAGAGCTTGAGGCAGGAGGTAGAACAGCATCCATGCCATTAAATCATTTAAAAAATCCCTAAAGGAATATGATGATTATTTTGTCATTTAATTGTTTTTATCATATACAGTTAACCAAATATAATTTATGATTCAAAAGTCACATTTTTACTTCTTTTTTAAATCACATTTTTTATGTGAGTCCCCAACCTACCAGCCACATGCAAGCCCCAATCTTACAAAACCTCTTTAGAGCCATACAATGGATTTTATGTATGGTTATTGTATTGTATGTAGCCACACAACGGTTATAATGACAGTAATAAATCCAAAGCTCATAAATCGCATGCAGGCCCACACCTGGCTGTTGGGAGTTTCCCTCTCCACATCCTCCTCTCCCTTGTTTCCAGAACTCAGCAGGGGTTTGGAACACAACAATGACTCTTTCCCCACCTCACCCTCCACAGGGCACCCTCCCTCCTCACCTCCTCCAACTCTTCACTCAAATGCCACTTCCGTGAGTGTTTTCTTGGTTGCCTTTCCTAAAAATCCTAACACTCCCCACTTCCCACCCCCCACTTGATTTTTCCCCTTAGCACTTTTCATCATTTAACATATTATAACATATCATCAACAGCCCTTTTTTCCCTTGAATATGTATATACACCTTGCTTTTTAATCTACCTCCCTCTACTAGAATGTCAGAACCACAGGAGAATTTTGTATGCTTTGTTCATTACTATAGCCCCAGGGTCTAGTGCAGTGCCTGGTACTTAATAAATGCCACATATTTTTGTTGAATGAATGAAAGAGACCTTCCCCTTCCTGATTTTGGAAGTCCACATTTCCTTGCAAGTTCCCTGGGGCCAACTACAAAAGCATCTTGAATTAAGAAAATGAACAAAACCTGGAAATAAGGGAAGAGGATGTCTGCTTGTCCTGATTCAATGTCATATTGAATCATTGTCTGATAGATCCATGCAGAGATTGTTTAATTCTCCAGGGGAATGTATCTTTTGTTTTTTTAAATTTTTTATTGTTATGTTAATCACCATACATTACATCATTAGTTTTTGATGTCGTGTTCCATGATTCATTGGTACTGTGGAAAGAGCCAGGGCAATGTATCTTAATTTGTCGTATCATTTGCTATTGCTTAGGGTCCAGACTCTATGAAGTTACATAGTTAACTATCAGATTTTTGTCTGATAGAGATTAAATAATTTCTGTACAGAAGAAAAAATAACCCCAAATGTTATATTTTTATTGCATCATTGGACCTAAACCAGTTTTGTATCTAACCTAGCAATCTTCTTTTCTTCCTTGCCTTTAAATGTATTTTGAACCAGCTCTACCACTCTGCTGGTTCTCTCGTCAATGAGTTAAATAAATCTTTAACATGTGCTTATTCTATATTTGTAGAATAGTCACGTTTTAACTTGGTTTTTTTTGAGAGAGAGAGCAGGGGACAGGGAGGGACAGAGGAAGAAGGAGAGATAGAATCTTAAGCAGGCTCCCTGCCCAGCACAGAGTCCAACGTGGGGCTCGATCTCATGACCCTGAGGTAATGACCTGAGCCGAAATCAAGAGTCAGATGCTTAACCGACTGAGCGTCCCAGGTGCACCCACTTTTTAACATTTTAAAGGTAGTGTTTTAGCAGCTTTGGGGGCCACACCACTGAGATGCCCGAATAAATGATGGAGATCAAGTTAAGAAAGAGAAAATCTGGGTGGTTAGTATTTTTGTTTGTTTGTCAGATTAATTGTGAGCTCAAATCAATTTTTAAAATGTGCCCATTTAAAATGTGTAATGGGCAGCAACTCTGAGATCTGGGCCACTCACTTTTTGTGATTCTGATTACTTGGCTGATGCTGTGGTATTCAAGTGTCAAGCTATTTGTCCAGGTGTTTGTAGTTGAGAAAACCCTATCCCTCTTGTGTGAATATGAAATATTTTACTACACCTGCATGTATTAATAAAATAAATTATAAAGCTTTATAAAGGACCTCTGCTCTGATTGTGTTATAGATACTAATAAGCCCTTACATAAATCTAATATGACCAGAATTCCTGGAAAATAAACTAAACTTCCAATACTTCAAATGTACTATCACCCATTCCCAAAATCTATGAACAAACCACTAGTGAACTCAGAAACTGCTAGCTCAGAACGATTTTTATATAAAAACCCAAATTCATGTAATCAAAGTGAATCCTGGGACATATTAGACTTGTTTGATCCCTTTGGTTTAAAAGCAGCCATATGTCTGCTCCCTCATTTTCTCTATGTAGAGTATATTATGAGAAAACATGTCACAATAGATCTCTATTTGTTTTCTCATGAGTAGACTATATAATCTGAATTCTCCAAAGTCTTATACTGGTTTACTGATCAGAGAAGCCAACATATTTTCACATAAGGTTTTCGGTTATGAAAAATATAACATGATGTATTCAATTAACAGTTATAATTCTGATACATTTTTACATCAATAGTGATTGTGTTTTATAGTGCATCAGCTTATACATAACTTACAAGACCTTTAGTTAACATTAAGAACTGAAGACATTAGTAAATTGAGTTAATGAATAATCTTTGGATATCTGGATAATTTCTCATAGGACAGAATGCTATAAGATTGGCCAGCAAACATAGTTATATACATGTGCATATGTATTTACATATACATATAAATAATAAAAGTATACATACTTACATACACACACAGCTTTGCTTCTTTTAGTATGTTGCAACATGGCTCTACCTTGAGGTCATTTTAAGCAGGGTTTCTCAACTGAGGTACTACTGGCATTTTGGACACCATAATTCTTTGTTGTAGAGCACCGTCCTATGCATTGGAGAATATCTACATCCCTGCCCTCTACACCATTAGCACTGCCCTCCAAGTCACAATAATAAAAAATGTCCCCAAACATTGACAAATATCCCCTGGAAGAAAAATTGAGAACTACTTCATTAACGAAGGTGCTCATTTTTGCCATTTTAACAATGTGGTAAATGATCCCTATGACTATTGGGAGTCATGTTAGATTTACTCTGACTTTCTAAAATGCTTAAATGTGACAAATCTACTCCCCATCCTCCCACTTTGTTCTCTCTGTAAAGTAGAAGTTAGTTAAATCAGTTAAGAGTTAAAATTAATACAGGTGATTAAGACTGGTAGGAACAAGAGTGGCAGAGAAATTACACTGTGTTTAAAAGGTAATGGAGAGTTTATTAAGGAAAAAGGATTTTGTCCTAAAATTAAGTCTGCTGTTCCAGAATATGAATGAAAAGAGTGAAGGTTCAAACTTGAATGGACAGATAACATGGTAGAAGGAGTGCAGAAAATGGTTATATTGTCTCGGTTTATAATAAATCCAAGTAATGAACCTAAATGTAAGCAATGACTTACATTCATAATTTGACAAAGTTGGCACAGTTTTGATAAAATAGTTCAAGTCTAGAAAGAAGGATAGAATTCTGTTAATCCTTCATGACCAAATGTTATGTTAACATAAATTTAGAATTTGGTTTTCTTTCCATTAAAATTGATCTTTCCATTAAAATTGATCTTTCCATTAAAATTTCCAGTAAAATTCCATTAAAAAGCAGTATTTGATCTGCTCTTAACAAGGAGTAGGAAAGGTTATTATGTATTATCTATGTACTCTGTTCAGATACCAGAGATTCCATGTCTCACCAGAATAACATTTTGTGCTTTGGCTGATTTAGTCATTTCCTTGATTGTTTTTTTAAAATCCTCACTGAAGGAGCTAATGTCATGATAACTTCTTTTGTACTTAATTTAATATACTCCATTGTCACTTTGATTAATAAGTAGTCTAGCTAAAACTATCCATGTACTCAGGCATCTGATTCTCTTAAGGAATGGCCCGACTTCCCCTCTTTTCATTTTTGTTTTTTCAATACTAGAGTCTAAAACTGAGTAACAAAATGTCAAGTTGTCTTTTTTTTTTAACTGAGGTGTAATTGACACAATTCTGTATTGGGTTCAGGTGTACAACCTGATTGTGACTGATATTTGTGTACATTGCAAAATGATCACCACAATAAGTCTGGTTATCATCTGGCACCTTATAAAGTTTATGTGATGTTATTGACTCTATTCTCCATGCTATACATTACATCCCCATGACTTATTTATTTAATAACTGGAAGTCTGTTCTTAATCCCCTTTGCTCCTTCACTCCCCTTAACCACCTTCTGCTCAGGCAACCAGCGATCTGTTCTCTGTATTTATGAGTCTTTGTTTTGTTTTGTTTTGTTTGTTTGTTGTTTTGTTTTTTAGATTTGACATGTAAGTGAAATCATATAGTAATCATCTTTCTCTGTCTGACTTATTTCACTTAGTGTAATACCTTCAAGGTCCATCCATGTTGTCACAAAGGGTAAAATTACATTCTTTTTTTTTTATGGCTGAGCAGTATATATATATATACGGTATACCACATCTCTTTTATCCATTCATCCATCAGTGAACACTTAGGTTTTTCCATATCTTGGCTATTGTAAATAATGCTGTAAGTAACATAAGGGTGCATATATCTTTTGAAATTAGTGTTTTCGTTTTCTTTGAGCAGATACCCAGTAAATGGAATTGCTGGATCATATGGTAGTTCTATTTTTAGTTTTTTGTAACCTCCATACTGTTTTCTATAGTGGCTACAACAGTTTACATTCCCACCAACAGTGCATGAGGGTTTCTTTTCTCCACATCTTCACCGACAATTGTTATTTCTTCTTTTTTTTTTTTATGTTATGTTAGTCACCATACAATACATCATTAGTTTTTGATGTGATGTGGTGATCCATGATTCATTGTTTTCATATAACACCCAGTGCTCCATGCAGTACATGCCCTCCTTAATACCGATCACCAGGCTAACTCATCCCCCCACCCCCTCCCCTCTAGAACCCTCAGTTTGTTTCTCAGAGTCCATAGTCTCTCATGATTCATCTCTCTCTCCGATTCCCCCCCTTCATTTTTCCCTTCCTTCTCCTAATGTCCTCCATGCTATTCCTTATGTTCCACAAATAAGTGAATGTGAGACAGGAATCCATCAAAATCCTAGAGGAGAACATAGGCAATAACCTCTTTGACATCGGCCACAGCAACTTCTTTCAAGATAAATCTCCAAAAGCTAGTGAAACAAAAGCAAAAATGAACTTTTGGGACTTCATCAAGATAAAAAGCTTCTGCACAGCAAAGGAAACAGTCAACAAAACAAGGAGGCAACCCACAGAATGGGAGAAGATACTTGCAAATGACACTACAGATAAAGGGCTGGTATCCAAGATCTATAAAGAACTTCTCAAACTCAACACCCAAAAAACAAATAATCAAGTCAAAAAATGGGCAGAAGACATGAACAGACACTTCTCTGAAGATGACATACAAATAGCTAACAGACACATGAAAAAATGTTCATCATCATTAGCCATCAGGAAAATTAAAATTAAAACCACACTGAGATAATACCTTACAACAGTTAGAATGGCAAAAATGGACAGGGCAAGAAACAACAAATGTTGGAGAGGTTGTGGAGAAAGGGGAACCCTCTCACACTGTTGGTGGAAATGCAAGTTGGTACAGCCACTTTGGAAAACGGTGTGGAGGTGCCTCAAAAAATTAAAAATAGAGCTACCCTATTACCCAGCAATTGCACTCCTGGGTGTTTACCCCAAAGACACAGATGTAGTGAAAAGAAAGGCATATGCACCCCAATGTTCATAGCAGCAATGTCCGCAATAGCCAAACTGTGGAAAGAGCCGAGATGCCCTTCAACAGATGAATGGATAAAGAAGATGTGGTCCATATATACAAAGGAATATTACTCAGCCATCAGAAAGGATGAATACCCAACTTTTACATCAACATGGATGGGACTGGAGGATATTATGCTAAGTGAAGTAAGACACTTGTTATTTCTTATCTTTATGATATTAGCCATTCTGACAGGTGTGAGGTGATTTCTCACTGTAGCTTTGATTTCTGTTTCCCTGATGATGAGTGATGTTGAGCAAACTTTCTTGTGTCTGTTGGCCATCTGTTTGTCTTTTTGGAAAAATGTCTATTCAAATCCTTTGCTTATTTTTTAATCAGATTGTTTGGTTTTTTGTTGTTGTTATTGAGTTGTATGAGTTCTTTATATATTTTGGATATTAACCACTTAAGAAATTCATGATTTGCAAATATCTTCTACTTTTCAGTAAGTTGCACTTTCTTTTTGTTGAGGGTTTTCCTTCACACTGTAAAAGCTTTTTAGTTTGATGTAGTTCCATTTGTTTTGCTATGTAATCGGGGAGCACGGCAACTACCTGCACTCTCCAGTCTCGGCAGGTGCTACAGCCCCTGGTCCCTGCCTATCCGAGTAAGGTGGTGGGAAGATGCTGCCTCTGAGCGTACCCGCCTGTGCTAGCAGGCTATGTAGAGAGTGCAACAATAGCATCAGCCCGTGCCTCTGTCTCTAGGGGGCATCTCATCTGCCCTCTGCCCCTCCAGCCAATGCCACAGCTCAGCAAATGAATCACCTTCACATATACTTTAGGTGCTTTTCAAACTGTTGGGTGTTTTCCTAGGTCTCAGGGTGAGCGACACTGCACATAATCCCTCCAAGAGGGGAATCTCCATTTCCTATAGCACTTTGGGATTCCTCCCCTGAACATCAGCTCCATTGGTTCTCCAAGCCAGACAATCTGGGGGCTCATCTTTCTGGTGCAGATCCTAGAGCCGGGGTGCCTGATGTAGGGCACTGACCCCTTGGTCCTCCTGTCTGAGGAGATCCCTTCCTATTGTGTTAGCAGTGGGGTTTTTTGTGGGACCTTGTCCCACCTCTCCAACCCAACTCAGTGTGGTCTTTTTATCCTTTGTTGTGGAGAAGAGTTCATCTAGTTTTCCATCGTTTTCAGAGGGAAATGATCTCTATATATAGCTTTAGATTTGGTGTGTACATGGGAGGAAGTGAGTTCAGGATCTTCCTATACCATCATCTTGGACACCCCCTCTCAAGGTGTCTTTTATACCTAAACTACCTTAAGGATCTTCCAAAGGACTCCTGAGAAATCACAGAGATTTGGGGTTTTATTTAACTAATGTATTAATGTCCTGCTGCCACTGTAACAAATCACTGCACACTTAGTGGCTTAAAACAACACAGATGTATTCCCTTGCAGTTCTTGGTATCAGAAGTCCAAAATGAGTTTCAGTAGGCTCAAATCAAGATGTTGGAAGGGATGTTTCCTTCCAGAGACTCTGAGGGGAGAATCCATTTTCTTAGCTTTTTCAGCTTCTAGTGGCCACCTATCTTCCTTGGCATGTGGCTCCTTCTTCCATCCGCAAAGCACATCACCAATTCCATCATCCCATTACATGCTCTTCTCTTATATCTTATAACCATAATGATCATATTGGGCAGACTTAATAATCTCCCATCTCAAGATCCTTAATTTAATCATGTTTATGAAGTACCTTTTTTCATGTAAGGTAACATATTCAAAGATTCCAGGGATTAGGACATGAAGATCTTTGGTGGACGTGTTATTCAGTCTACCACACCTTATTTAAAACAGACTACCAGAGGGGAGCCTAGCTGGCTCAGTTGGTGGAACATGTGACTCTTGATCTCAGGATTATGAGTTTGATCCCCACAGTGGGTTTAGAGATTACTTTAAAAAATAAAATCTTAAAAGAAAAAAAAAGATGCGCCTTGGTGGCACAGGCAGTTAAGCCTCCGACTCTTGGTTTCAGCTCAGGTCGTGATCTCTCTTTCAAATAAATAAATAAATCTTAAAAAAAAAAAGTATGAGAAATAATTAGGTTTTATGGTAAATTCCATATTTCTTGAGTAGCTTCACATCAATGTAAAAGCTATAGGAAAAAGTTGTCAAAGAAGAAAGTGGTCTTCCTTGGGTTAATTTTGTACAGGTAAAACATTATTAATATAAATAAGTTTTATGTATGTAACAAATCCGTTGGAAGGCATCTAAAACAACCAGGTCAGGTAAGTTTTTTAATGATTCATAGAACCCATGATATAATGTGGCACAACCATGTGACTATTCAGTCAACTTTCAATCTGATGTTTAAATCATAAAATACAGGTTTGTAAAACAACAATAAACAGTATCTAAGAGTAAATAACATTTCTCCAAAAGAGAGACATGATGCAAGTGTATGTCAAAATAACTTAGGTAAAATGTATTTATATGCATCTCCTTTTTATATCCCAGTTCACTATACAAATGATAACTGAAGGTTACTGTTCTACGTGGAGTACATTACTACATAATAGAATATGATATGCTCTTTTTACTTAAGAGCATTTATCTCTAAATTTCACATGCTTTTTTCCATTTAATGTTTCATTTTAAAAATTAGCTTTAACAATGTTTTCCATTTATCCAGATTTACACTTTTCCAAGGCAGATTGAAAGATTTTGAAGATTTGTCAATGACTTTGCTCTTATCCATATATGCTCTTATACCAGAGGGAGCACTGGTCAAATTCTTATGGAAGAATTATGTAGTGTATATACTCCAACAGAGAACTTCACTCTCCTTTATTCTGTGTATTGGTTACTGAAATAAATTAGCTACATTCATTCAGCCTTACCATCAACATGTGGTTTCTGCTTTGCCTTATTTGTCTGAAGACTTAAGACTCCAGACAGAAATTGTCTGAAAAACCCAGTCTTAGAGCCTTGTAGAAAGAACTGAACCAGGTACCATTCACTAGTTCACTATTGATATTTCTTTCTTTCTTTCTTTTAACTATTGTATATTTCAAGAAATATACTCATGGGAACAGGCTTTGGAGCTTAACTCAACATTACTTAGTCAACCATGAAACTGTCCTGGAAAACTGAATCAGGGTACCTAAGGTGCTTTTGAGTTCAGAAGCAGATGACTCTCAGGAAAATCATTCTGCCGAACCAAGATCCAGTAGACCAAGACTTAAGTGAAAGTAGGATGTTCTAAACTAATGAGAGAAATGTCATGCGGCATTTTTGGGGGGAATATTTTTGGAATTAGTCTTCATGTTCTATTTTCTGATACATATATAAGGAAGCCCTTTATCTTTTAAAAATCTGTAATTCTCGGGTGCCTGGGTGGCTCAGTCGGTTAAGCGTCTGCCTTCTGTTCAGGTCATGATCCCAGGGTCCTGGGATTGAGTCCCCCATCGGACTCCCTGCTCAGCAGGAGACTGCTTCTCCCTCTCCCTCTGCCTGCTGCTCCCTCTGCTTGTGCTCGCTCTCTCTGTCAAATAAATAAATAAAATCTTTTTTTAAAAATCTGTAATTCTCAAATTATGCTTTTGTAAACTGAAATTTTTCTTTTAAATCTTTTTTTTAAAGATTTTATTTATTTATTTGAGAGAGAGAGAATGAGAGAGAGCACATGAGAGGGGGGAGGGTCAGAGGGAGAAGCAGACTCCCTGCTGAGCAGGGAGCCCGATGCGGGACTCAATCCCAGGACCCTGGGATCATGACCTGAGCCGAAGGCAGTCGCTTAACCGACTGAGCCACCCAGGCGCCCTGTAAACTGAAATTTAATTGAAACTGAAATTTAAGATTCTTTAAGTAGTACCTGGTTCTCACAATTCTAGATTTTATAATTCCGGCCTTCAGAATTCAGGAACAAATACTTTTACTGAATCTCCTTTTCATAGCAATGTAGTTTTTTTGCATAAAATCAATATAAATTTATCCTTCTTTGCTCAAAAAAATCATTTAACAAATATTTATAATCAGGCCATACCTAGAGTGTCATACTTGAGAATAAAGTTCATTTGATGACCTTTGACAAGCCCACCATTAGGAACAAGGCTTATACTTCATGTGTGGAACCAGTGCCCAAAGATCTTTCTTAGGAAATGGTCTGGTACCTGTCCTATAGCTGGCAGGTTCCTAGACTTAATAGCAATGGAGAAGATCAGGAATCTTAGTAGATTGTCAGGGCTTTAAGGAGACAAGAATTTAGCCTAATTTATAGATACTGCTGGTGAAAACTGGAGATTAATTTCTTTTTTTTTGGAGATTAATTTCTTAGGTTAGGTTTTCTAGAGTCAGAACACAAAAACCAATAAGACTTTTTGCTGAGTCTTTGGAATAATTGAAGCTATTGAAAATACCACGTGAGACTCCTTATAAAACTTCTAGACTGAAGTTAATTCTCTGGTCTTGTCATTGTTCAGCACCAATAAGTCTAGATTCACTAACCACACTCAGAGGCTCATAGCTTTAATTAAGACTTCTTACTAAAATTATGTAAATTAATCAGGCCAAAACACAGTGATAGCCTCTTTTGTGTGTATGTGTGTGATCAAAAATAATCCTTAGAGAATATTTATAATAACTTGAAAACTCCCCTGCCCTGTATATAGTTTGTTCTGGTCTTTTTTTTTTTTTTTAAGGTATAATCATAACCCTCATACAAATATGAAATGAACACATATCAAAGATTTTATTTAATGTATTCATTAATGAGAGAACCAGCAACATATTCCAACAGTGTCAAAGAAAATTTCAAAGACCAACATATATGTAGACAAGAAGGATGCTGAAATAGTTACAAATAAATGCAAATTGGCTTCTTTGGGTGGAGGGGATGGTGAGGGGAAATCAATTGTCTCTCCACAAAACAGAATTCATTTGCATGTTTATAGATAGAGTCATTTGCATTGCTAGTTATTACAACTAACGGAGTTGTAAATAGCTCAAAGTCAATGAAAGGTAGAGATAACCCTGAAGGGTGCACTAGAAAGGATACTTAATCATCATTGATTTATATATTTAGCCCATTTCCAAGTCTTTCAGAATTTTTTCTGACACCTATGACATCCCATTTTCCCTCTTTTTGTAGAAGGCTTCTAAACTCACCTATCAAGTGTGGATTTTCCTCCTCCCTTTCCCCTGAAAAGGCTTTCTTAACCACCTTAGGACTAAGAAATCCCAATAGGAGTACTTCCTTCCCACTAATTTCTTCACAGCTGAGCAAGGCTTCCCCAGGGACTGCACCTACAGTCTCACACACCCTTCCTCTGAGGTTCCAGTTGGCTGGCTCCTTGGGGACCTTGAGCCTCAAAAGAAAATATTGACATGAAGTAATAAACCCCTTAAAGGCAGCTCATGTCTCCATTGGTGAAAAAGAATGAAACTCAGTGTTACTTTAATAATTAAGCCCCAACCGAGGGGCTATCCAAATAGACAAGCACCCTAAGGGTTGGGCCACTCAAAAGTGCTTGGTGTGCAGGCTGGGGAGAGAGGAAGACCCTGGTGCTCAGGAGCCTGGCCTTTTCCCAAGCTTTCCCTATGAGGAGAAACCCTAACCCTCCCCTGTCTCTGCCCTAAGGCATTTCCTTTTGTTCTCTGTAAACTATTTTAAAAGCTACCTTCTATTTCAGTGATGTTAGGCTCTAAAGGCAAAGTTTGAAGATAACTGAAGTCATCTTAGAGTCCTTAAAGGCATCACATAGATATATGCAAATATATGCAAATAGGGTACACAATGGATTAATTAAAATAAAATCTAGCAGCCTTAAATAGACACCAAATAATAGTCCTAGGAGAGGCAATTAAATCTATTGTTTACAACTACTCTCTTTGTTAGCTGATTTTTTTTTTCCAAATGAAGAGGCAAATCATTTTCTTTTCTACTCTGATAGAAAGGCAAAAAAACATTGCACTTATTATCTACATCATTGTTGACTGGAAAAACATAGCCAAACAACTTCCGTTAACAGGAAAAAATAATTCAGAAATAGGGCCACAGCTAAGAAGGCTTTCAGGGTCTGACCACTGCTCACTACTTCAGCCTCATCTCCTCCTTCAACTCCCCCCTGCCCAACTCTCAGCTCCCCTTATACTGAACTTCTGGCAGCTCCACCATCCCATCAGCTCCCAGTCCCCCCCAGGGCTCACATTCTATCCCCTCTGCCCGGAGAAAGAACACAGAGCCTGCCTTCAGGAGCACTCAACCCAGTCAGGAAAAGCGACAACTAGCAGGCAATTATATAACCCAGCATGCTGAGTGCAGCAATGGAAATGTGAACAGAGCATAATGGGAGCATGAACAGGAGCACCTATGGGAGGCAGGTGGGGTGGTCAGAGAAGACCCTAAAAGACATTACACTTGAGCTGAGGACTCAAGGAAGTATAGGAAGCAAGTGCTGCTAGAAAGGAAACCTAAAATAGAAGATTTTATAATCTGTATTTGGAAGAGCTACAGGGAGTTATGGGTGTGAACGGTATGCAATGAAGGTCTGGGTTGGCCATGTTATAAGATAAACTGAGGCATGTCAAACTTTTAAGAGTCTATCTGAGCAAAAATCAATTCCCATCAGGCAGCAACAAACCAGAAGCAGTTAGGAGCATGCTCCACTGACAGGAGCTCAAGCAGAGACTTTTATAGAGAAAAGGCAGAAGCAAAGTAAGGAAATTATTGATTGGTTATTGCATAAAGCCTAGTTGACGGTTTGTGACTAGTTGTCCTTAGGTTTTGATTACATAACCTTGAGGCATTTATAGGCTTAAATTTTTGTTTGCTTCCATAGACCACAATGTCTTTAGTGCCACCTCAGTCTAATGGCCTCTTTGTTTAATTAAAACACCATACTAAGGAGCTTGCACTTACTTCATCCACTGGGGAAAAGGGAGCCATTGAAGAGCTTTCAGTGAGTGATAGGATAAACTTCTCTTCTAGGGTTGAGACCACCTGTCTGCATCTTTACAGAAGGAGAAAGAGCAAAGAGTCAAGGAAGTGATACCAAGTTCAAAGGCTGTTAGAGTAATACCTGGGAGCGACTGTGGTGGCTTTCATTAAGGCAGTTGCTGTGGTCAAGAAAGGGGTGCGCATTTTAAAGTTATTAAGGATGGAGAGAATTAACTGGACTGATGATTAATTAGAATATAAATAGCACTGGGATGAGAAAGAACTAGAAGTTAACTCCCAGTTTTTGTGCTTGGCAACTCTGTAGATACTGGTGTTCTGCACTGAGGTAGAGGTAGAGGAGGGGAAGATATTGAGCAGTATAGTAAATGTATTGAGAAATAAGGACTTGATGTCCAGGAGGCAGATGGAGTGTGAGTTTAGTAATAGGGGGAAAATATCCCATAAGAGATTAGTTGCCAAAACAGGGGACAAAAAGGATAATGGTGGCCAAAGTAGGGCAGTGACAGCAAAGATTTAGAAGCGACATATTCTAGATGTAGTTAGGAAGCAAACTGTTTCTTCCCCTTCATTCTCTAACCATTCAAACATTAGTCACTAGCCCAAGACTATGTTAATTGTCTTTATGAAATAAGTAATCACAAGCCCCAAAATTTTGGATGGTGAAGACTTTGGCTTGTGTTATTAACATCTTTTTCCATTCTGATATCTAGAGCTTAAAGTTCGTGCAAGAAATAGACCAAAGCCCTCCCATTTCATGGGCACAATGGGGTGATTTACCAAAATTGTATCGCTAATTGACAGCAGAGCTAGAGTTAGATGCCCTTCTAATACTGTATCTTTCCACCACACTATGCTACTGCTGATCTCTCAACCTGATATTTACTTCTAAGTATTTAAAACAGCCTTCTAAAAATCTACAGAACATCAAGAAGCCACATTTGAAGCCATCCGTCCTTATCCCCCGAGGTACATTAGAGCTCAAATCATGAAATTAATAGTTACTTGCTTACCCAGAATCAATATATTCCCTGGCTAAGATGAGTGATTGTCTTTGGAGATAACATAAAAGAGATCTGGAGTGAGTGCCGCTGACAGATGGAAAAGCAAAGCTGGGGAGGGGGACAGCTGCAGTAGAATAGAGAGAAGAGGCCGGCTTCAGTCAGGCCAATCCTTCAAAGTCGCAGCATGGCTCGCCCCAGGGAAGAGTGGAGACATGGAATTAATAACTGAGACCTTGGGATTAAGAACCTGGAGACTGGAAATATTCAGGAAACCCCATTTCCTAATCTGGGTCCCCACATTCTAAGTGTCCTCTGAGTTTGGATCAACATCTCCGTCAGTTTTTAATTAATTAACCATATGTTGATGTCCCAAGTCGGGAGTAGACATCCACCCAAGAACCTGATATTCCAATGGAAAACCTATAATTGAAAGGGTAATGTGGTCCTAGGTTAGGGTTAAAACCACATAATGTGTATAGGTTATCAAAATCCCTAAAATGGGTCTGCTTTATTCCAATTATTTTATCATGAAGTGAGAAAATGAAACAGCCATATGAATATAATGAATCTAAATTGAAATGCTCTATTCTTTATGAGCCACTTCTTTCAAACTATGTCAAGAACAAGTGTTCACTAAATGCATTCCTTTTAGAAGCTGTCTTAATGTGGAAGTAAAATCTGTGTATACTCGCTATTTCCATGGTAACTATTTTCTTACTAAATGGAAATAGCATAATCAACATTTAAAACCTTTTATTTCCTGAAGCATTCCACTTTTGTGAATGTGTTTTATACGTAAGTTACATTCAGTGTCTCCCCCTTTTATTTTCTTCTTCTTCTTTTTTTTTTTGAGAGAGAGAGAGACAGAGAGAGGGAGAGTGAACAGGGAAAGGAGCAGAGGGAGGAGGAGAGAGAGAATCTCAAGCAGACTCCACATCCAGCACAGAGCCCAACGCAGGGCTCGATCTCACAGCCCTGAGATCATGACCTGAGAGGAAATCAAGAGTTGGATGTTTAACCCACTGAGCCACCCAGGCGCCCCTATTATCTTCTTTTAACTAAAACTAATTTTGTTAAATTTGGTGGCTAATGTATAGGAAGAATGATACAGTATATTTGTTGCTCTGTGGTTTATGAGATATATTGCTTTCACATTTGAATATTTTGCTATAAAAACTGACATACATCTTTTCTCAAAGTGTTAGAATTCAGCTTTGAAAAAGATAATCCAGTTAATATATGTCCTAGATGCGTTCAGTAAACACTGCAAGAAATGCTTTGTCTGTGCTAAAAAATAATTTTTTATAAAAAGATGAAATCGGGCGCCTGGGTGGCTCAGATGGTTAAGCGTCTGCCTTCGGCTCAGGTCATGATCCTGGAGTCCCAGGATCGAGTCCCGCATCAGGCTCCCTGCTCAGCGGGGAGCCTGCTTCTCCCTCTGACCCTCTCCCCTCTCATGCTGTTTCTCTCTTGCTCGCTCTCTAAAAAAATAAATAAAATCTTTAAAAAAAAAAAGAAAAAGATGAAATCATATCTCTCATACAGATATGAAAATGAATATGTTTTTAAAAATTTTATTTTACTCATTATAAAAGAACTAGGTCATAAAGCCTCTCTCTGTGACCAAACTTTGGTCAAGTTCCTCTGAGCCCTGTGCTCAACTAGTCCTCAGCCTCTGTTCCTAGTCCTTCATGCCCCAGTATCTTCTAGGTCCCAGTGTTGGCAGGGGGGATAATTGTAACTTCTAGTTCTCTGTGCCTTGCAGCCAGTTAGGCATCAGCTCTCTCTGCTCTGCAAAGTCAGTTATCACCTGACCATCTGCTTCCTGACTTTCAAAATTTGATTCATGTCTCAAATCAGTAGTCCACTTTCCTGTTCTTTTTTTCCTTTTGGTTCATTACTGTACCTTCCTTTATTGTCATTCAATGGGGCTTCGAGAGAAGAAACAGAGATAAATGTCTGTATTCAATCCATATGTTTAAATAGCTTCTTGATGATTGGTCAGTACTCTATATTTTTAAGGCCTCAATCTTTGTTCTGTCCCGCATTTTGCAAATTTACCCTCAATTTGATATTTGCTTTCTAGTGTTGAATATAATGTTTTTTGATGGACAAAGCTTTTTTTAATGTAGCAAGACCTACCAATCTTCACAGTAACACTTTAAAAAGCCCTCTCCACACCAAAGTCAGACAAACATTTATCTAGAGTGATTTCTAGTTCACCTAAAAGTCAATTGGTTTGTTTTTAACTTAACTAGTGCTAGGTTTTGGGTGAGTTATTTCAGAATGGTTATTTGTGCCTTGTTTTGTTTTGTTTGAACTTGCAATGTACTACAATGTTAAGTTGCTAGACACTACATTTTTATACTTAAAAATCACTTTCAACACAAATAGCCACCCCAAATGTGGAACACTTTCCAGAAGGTGTAGCCTGAGGAAATTTTGAGACTCACCCTTGTTCAACCCCCCACTCTCATATTCCAAAGAAAATGCCAAACTATTGCTAAGTGTCCTTACAATAAACTTCTAGTTTTTCTTACGATGAATGCATTAATATTTTTCTTTAACATCCAAAGTTGCCAACTTGACACTTTACGGCCTCAAAGGTCACTTTCAGTTCAGAGAGAGAACTAAATCCCAGCCCTAAAATACTTTCTAGCCATTATGAGTGGAATGGGCAGCTCACAGTTGCCAGAAACAATTCTGTCACCCAATTTTTTTAGAAAGGAGCACTAAATGAGTCCATAGAGTATATGATTAAATTGTTGTTAGATAATGAAATCCCTCCAATAACTGATAGAATGTGAAGGAAAATTTGTTTTCTCTACTCAATACTTCTGACGCCAAATGTGTGGGTTTTTCTCTCACATTAAGCAATTTCCCAACCGGACACCCAAGGGGTATCCTACAATCCAATTCTGACGTTAACTACCTAGAGGTAAAGCAGACTCCACAAGGTAAGGGTTCAGTCCCAAAAGATGACCCTCTACCTCAGACACCAGTAGTAAGTCCAAATTACCACCTGCACTGCTGACCAATTGGCTATAAATTGAAGATTCCTGCAGCCCCGTCCTCAGATTCAATAATATGCTCTAACTGCTCATAGAACTCAGGAAAACATTTCTTTATGTTCCTCTTTATTATAAAACATACAGACAGAGATAGAGATACCTAGGGAGAGGACTAGAAAAATTCAGAGTTTGATAGTTTCTGTCCCATGCAGTTTCGGTGCCTCACCTGCCTGGCACAGGGATGCTTTCACCATCCCGGAAGCTCTATGACCCTTTTGCTGTTTGGGGTTTTTATGGAGGTTTCATTCCATATGCGTGATTGAGGAAACAACTGGCCATTGGTGATGAAGTCAATCTCCAGCCCCTCTCCAGGTCCTGGAGGCCAGTGGGTGGGGCTGAAAAATTCTAATTACTTGGTGGCTTCCTCTACGACCAGTCCTCATCCTCCAAGAGTCACCTCAATAGCATAAACTCAGGTATGATTGAAAGGCTTTTATTATGAATAACAAAAGATACTCCTCTTATCCCTATCTCTCAGAAAATTACAAGGGTTTGGGGAGCTCTATGCCAGGCACCAGGGAGAAGACTAAATATATATCTCATTATATCACAATATCATGGGATGTGAAACATACATTTAGTTGAAACAACTGTAAAAGTACAATGAAAACATGTCAGAGACTACTTCAAATAAGGACAGTTGACATGCTTAATTACTCATGCATGAATGAAACAAGCCCTTCAAATCTTTTCTCGAGGAATAACCCCTTCATGATCTGATTGGGGACTATTAAATCATTGGAGATAGGATGACAAGCGTGCTTCACATCCATTTGAAACGTCCCAGAACTATGCATGTACTCTGAAGTGTTAACGGACAGTAAAATAAAGGGAGGGAAGCACTAGAACAGTTTTCCCAAGACAACTGAAAGGTTTGGGCGCTGATCAGGTAGTACACCCACAAGAGAGTCAAAAGGTAACAGGGCAAGAGACAGCAATGCTATGATACTGCTCCCTCAAATCGCCAATTTACTCCTTGAACTAAAACCTAGCAATGCAGTGAAGTAACACTGAGCAGGGAGACCCTAGGGATTGACATGCAAATAAGCACTCCAGGCAACCCACACTGGATTCTGCACCCGGGAGGAATGTTTGGGGTGCTCATTTGCATGTTACAGGAAAGTATTTTCAGTTCACGGCCATTTTAAAGCCCTCCTTGTCAGAGCCTGGGAACAAGCCGAAGTGTCTGAACCGAAGTGACCAGGCAATGAGTATCCTTCTGTAACTCATAGGAAGACAATATGTCTTCTATTGGGAACATGAATATTCTCTTTAGATGTTTATCATGCAAACGGAGCAGAGCCTACCCACTAGTGTGAATATCTCTTTTTGAGGAAAAGATCTCTGACCACATCGACCTCTTTTCTGCCTTAATCTCTGAATTCTGAGGTCATGGAGCGTCCAACTGAGCTCCTCTTCTCAAAAAGAGTAATATCTCACTCTTCTGTTGCTGCATCTGCTTCCTATTTATATAAAGAGTGCACTTTGAGAAAAGAAATGTTTCTTTAATTCACAGCAATATTTATTGCTTCAGGGGAATTCCAGTCTTATCCTTTGGCAAGTTCACAGCTCTCAATTTAAACAAGCAAAGCAAATGCATTTTCTCTCCTTCCTATGAAAAGGCTGTTGTTAGCAGGACTTTGTCTCTCAAGGATAACCATTTCGATTATTTTAAAACAAACAAAAATTAAACAAAAAAAGATCATCTTAAAAGTCCAGAATCCACCCTAGAAATTTCTTTCCCACAGCATCTTTGTAATTAGCACAATTCAATCAACTTCCATTATCATTGTTCTTTAAGTGTCCACTCTGGGTGAGCTGTCTAGTTGTGGTTCAGAGTACTCACTTCTAGACTCTAGCCGCCAACACTTACCAGAAAAAAATGCAAGGTGAGTCCATACAATAATGTACATTAAACACTTTCTAATAGAATCTCGTAAGTTGGATACAGTTTTCTCCTTAAGGACAAAGCACCAGGAGAACTATAGGTTGTATAATGGTGAATAGAGATGTAATCCAGGATGATGTGCTTATAAATAAAATAAAACAGGGGCAATGATAACATCTCTTTTCTCTGTACTAAGGGAATGCTTTATAATAATGGCCAGATTTGGGCAATGAATACAGATGAACTAGGAGCCTCCAACTCTTTGTGCCTCTTTGGTATACACAGCTAGTTCTTCAGAAATGTGTTCTTAAGAGTGGGATAATTATTTTAGATATGCTGGTGTAATGGACTTCATCAGTCTCATTCACGAAGCTCATTTCAATGTGCATCTATTACCAACTATACTCAGAGGATCCTCTGGAGTTCAATACCAGCCACTTTTACCAGTGACACTCAAAAAGTTTTCTCAAACTCACAATCAAGGACTATGCAAAGAAAATACATAGATCACACAGTGATTGCTTATGTACAATAAACTGCAAATACCACCTCCTTAAGGAATGTCTAGGTATGTATCTATTGCTTTTAATCCCAACTAACTCATTTCAGTTTATTAGTTCTGCTCCACATAAGAACAATGCAAACATTTTTTTAAGCATGCAAACAGTAAATCATATCTTCCCCACTCTTACAACCCAAAGCAAATATTTAACATTTATCTTATGTTTCTTATTATCAAAGCACCTTCTGTCATGTGAGAGAAATACATTTTACTTTTACTCACTATATAAATGAAAACACAGGGATACAAAGAGAAAAATAACTTAGATTATACATACAGTCTATGACATCGCTGATATCTGAATTCAGAATTTCTAAGGTACATTCTCATAAATGAAGGTATAAGACATAGAAGTCTAGGCCAATTAGAGCCATAGAATGGGTATTACCTGCTCAGTGGAAAGTGTGAACTTTATAAATGTCTTATCAGTATCTTTTCCCAGAAGTCATTTTTTTCCATATTCTTCACCAAACAGTCTCAATAAAATAATGACCTAATTACTTAAGATCTTTGAAACAGTTAAAGAGAATATGATGAATGGATTAAATTTTCTGTCCTTTTTATGAGTAGCATTACTGTAAATCTGGTTATATATGGAGTTCGAGCGTTATTAATCATTCTTAAATGCTAAGACAGAAGAATTAGACTTTTATTTTAAAAAGTTATCTCTTAATGCTTACCAGGCCACAAAAAAACCCTACTAAAATATTCATTATATTTGTAATTATTTAGTAACTATCAACATATTGAGCTATTTGAAATCATATTTCCTGGAGACCAGTTGCTTTCCAAAAGAAAATCTTATTCTGAAATAATGATCATTTAATTTTAGTATGAAATCAACTCCCTTCTTAAGGCCAAATCCTGTCCAAAGCCACTGTGATTTTGAACTCTAGAGAGAAATCAATCCCAATTGAAAACTGCACTCTTCTGCACAATCTTATTTTGTAGGGAATACAGCTTAAGTTTTATAGTCTGATTGCAAAACAAATTGTTTACCAAAGACTAGGGATAGATACTAGAACCAAAATAAGACAAAAATATGGGGTTTATTAACACATATTAAATAAATGGTGGACCTTGGATGCTCTTTTTCCTAATTCAAAAATTTAAACACATTTCAGTTCAACATTGACTGAAATAACACAAGCATTTTTCTCTCATTTTATTTTGGCTCCCTATCATTGCCAATATTTCTTGGTCTGCCAAGAAACAGGACTTCAGAGACAAATTACTGATGAAATAGGAAGGTTATGAATCCCAGAGAAAGGAAAAGAATTGAATGGCATGAGGAGATGGGCTTGGGAGAGAAACAAAGTGAAATAAACAAAGGGAAATGTCTTAACCAGAGCACATCTAGAAATGTAAATCTAGTCAAGGCAGCTTAAATAGGGGTGTCACAGGATCTAGGGAACAAAAAGTTCACTGGGAATGGAAGATGGGCACCAAGATTGCTCTTCATCTCTCAAAGCCACATGGCTTCCCTGAATTCTACTTCTTTGTTCTGACCTCTAGTTTTCTAACTTTCTCTTCAAAACTTTGTTTCTTCTTTTCAGAATCATTGACAGGTAGGTGGTTCTGGTTCTGTGTGGTACAGATTCCCACCCTAGCTCTATAAGACTAATTATTTCAATATGAAATATTTCCTCCATTCTGATTGGCCCAATGTGGATCAGGTCTCCATCCCTTTCCAGTCAGCTCTGGTCAAGGGCAGAATCATATGGCAATAAGGTTGCCCCTTCTGGACCATATATGAGACAAGATATCTAAAATGGGGGTGTAAGAAGGCATAAAATGACCAGTGTCTGTATATTATGGAACAGAATAAAACCTGGGGATTTATATAGAAATAGCTACTTGTTTATCAGGCTTACTTGTTATCTTGAGAGGCTGAATTTGAGACCAGGCAATGAAGAATGAAAATGAGACTGATGTTATAAAGTAATGAAATAGATTTCTGTAAGAAATCAAACTCTCCTGAACAACAAATACATCAAAGAACATACTGGAACTTATGGGATGCAGCAAAATCAATTCTGATAGTAAAGTTCAAAGCAATAAATGCCTACATTAAGAGCAAGAAAGATTCCAAATAAAAACCTAACTCTATGCCTTAAGGAACTAGAAAAATAAGAGTAAACCAAGCCCAAAGTTAGCAGAAGGAAGGAAATAATAAGCACAATTGACAATCCTTTAGCTAGACTAATCAAGGGGAAAGAAGAAAGGACTCAAGTCAACAAAATTATAAATGAAAAAGGATACATTACAATTGATACCCCAGAAATTCAAAGGATCGTTAGAGGCTACTGTGAATAACTGGGTGCCAATAAACTGGACAACCTAGAAGAAATGGAAAAATTCTTAAAAACATACAGTTTACCAAGACTGAATCAGGGAGAAGTAGGAAATCTGAATAGACTAATTACTAGTAAGGAGATTGAATCAGTAATCAAAAATCTGCCAATGAAAAAGCCCAAGACCGGATGGCTTCACTGGTGAATTTTACCAAACATTTAAAGAATTAACACCCATCTTTCCCAAATTCTTCCAAACAAATTCAAGAGGGAACAATCCCAAACTCATTTTATGAGGCCAGCATTGTCTTGATACCAAAACCGGAAAAGGAAAGTACTAGAAGAAAAGCTACAGGCAGTCAATATCCCCAGGCCAAATAGATGCAATAATTCTCAATAAAATACTAGCAAACTGAATTCAGCAGCATATTAAAGGATCATTCAACATGATCAAGTGGGATTTATTCTTGGGATTTAAGGATAGTTCAACATATGCAAATCAACCAATATGTTACACCACATTAAAAGAATGAAAGAAAAGAATCATATTATCATCTCATAGACACAGAAAAAGCATTCAACAAAATTCAACATCCATTCATGATAAAAGTGCTTAACAAATTAGGCATAGGAGGAATGTATCTCAACATAATAAAGGCTATATATGACAAGCCTCAATGGCAAAAGGATGAAAGCTTTTCCTCTAAGATCAGGAACAAGACAAGGTTGCCCACTCTCAGCACTCCTATTCAACATAGTACTGAAAATCCTAGCTAGAGCAATAAGGTAAGAAAAAGAAATAAAATATATCAAAATCAGAAAGGAGGAAACGAAAATCAACTATTTGTAGATGAATTTTATATATAGAAAAATCCTAAGAACTCAACTAAAAAACTATTAGATCTAATTAATGAATTCAATAAAGTGACCATATAAAAAATAACATACAAAAATCAATAGCATTTCTATACACTAACAATGAAATTTCTTTTTTTTTTTTAAAGATTTTATTTATTTATTTGAGAGAGAGAGAGAATGAGAGACAGAGAGCATGAGAGGGAAGAGGGCAGAGGGGGAAGCAGACCCCCCGCCGAGCAGGGAGCCCGATGTGGGACTCGATCCCAGGACTCCAGGATCATGACCTGAGCCGAAGGCAGTCGCTTAACCAACTGAGCCACCCAGGCACCCCAATGAAATTTCTTAAAAAGAAATAAAGAAAAGATCCCATTTATAATGGCATCAAAAACAATAAAATACTTAAGAATACATTTAAATAAGGAAGTGAAAAATCTCTACACTGAAAACTACAAAACATTGATGAAAGAAATCAAAGAAGACACAAATAAATGGAAAGGTATCCTGTGTTCATGGATTGGAAGAATTAATATTGTTAAAATGTCAATACTACTGAAAGCAATTTATAGATTAAATACAATCTCTATCAAGATTCCAATGACATTTTTACAGAACTAGACAAAATACACCTAAAATTTATATGGAACTGCAAAAGACTTTGAATAGCCAAAGAAATCTTAATAAAGAAGAACAAACTAGGAGATATTACCACTTCCTGATTTCAAGTTATATTATAAAGCTAGTCATCAGAGCAGTATGATACTGGCATAAAAATAGACAAATAGACCAATAGAACAGAATTGAGAGCCCAGAAATAAACCCAAGCATATATGGTCAACTAATATTTGACAAGGGAGCCAATAATGCCCGATGGAGAAAAGACAGTCTCTTTAATAAATGGTGCTAGGATAACTAGATATTCACGTGTAGAAGAATGATACTGGACCCATATTTTACACCACTCACAAAAATTAATTCAAAATGGATTAAAGATTTAAGTGTAAGTCCTGAAATCATGAAAGGACTAGAAGAAAAGAAAGAGCTAGAAGTAAACATAGGAACATAGCTCCTTGACATGGGTCTTGGTAATGATTTTTGGAGATGTTACCTAAAGTATAAGAAACAAAATAAAAAATAAACAAATGGGACTACGTCAAACAAAAAAACTTCTGCACAACAGAAGAAATGACCAACAAAGTAAAAAAACCTATAGAATGGGAAAAGATATTTTCAAACCATATATTTGGTAAGGGATCAATATCCAAAACATATAAAGAACTCAATTCAATAGCAAAAAAATAAATAACCAAATTTAAAAATGGGCACAAGTCCTCAGTAGACATTTCTCCAATGAAGATATACAAAAGGCCAACAGTTACATTAAAAGAAGCTCAACGTCACCAGTCATTAGGGAAATGCAAATTGAAACCACAATAATATATCACCTCGTGCCTATTAGTATGGCCAATCATCAAAAAGAAAAGAGATAACAAAGCTGGCATGGATGTGGAGAACGGGAATCCTTGTACACTGTTAATGGGATTGTTAATTGACACAGCCACAATGGAAAACAGCATAGGGGACCCTCAAAAAGTTAAAAATAAAACTACCATGTGATCTCACAATTCTACTACTGGGAATATATCCAAAGGTAATGAAAACACTCAAAAGATATCTACACTCCCATGTTTATAGCAGCATTATGTCCAAGAGCCAAGACATGGAAACAAGTGTCCATCAATAAATGAAAAGATAAAGAAGCTGTGGTATATATATATATATACACACACAGAATGGAATATTAAACATTAAAAAATGAGGAAATCCTAACATTTGCAACGTCGCTGGACCTTGAAGGCATTATGCTAAATGAAAAATCTGACAGGGGGTGCCTGGGTGGCTCAGTCTGTTAAGTGCCTGCTAGCCGCTCAGGTCATGATCCCAGGGTCCTGGGATTGAGCCCTTCATCTTGGCTCCCTGCTCAGCAGGGAACCTGCTTCTCCCTCTCCCTCTGCCCCTCTGCCCCTCTGCCCTGCTTGTGCTCTCTCTTTCACTCTATCTCAAATAAATAAACAAAATCTTAAAAAAAAAAAAAAGAAAAGAAAAAGTCTGACAGAGAGAGACAAATACTGCATGATCTTACTTATATGTGGAATCTAAAAAAACCAAACAATCAAACTCATAGAAAAAAAGATCATATTTGTGGTTAGCAGAGGTGGGTGTTAGGGGGAGGGGAGTTGGAGGAAGGTGGTCAAAAGTTACAAACTTCCAGTAATAAGATAGATAAATACTAGGAATGTACTGTACAACATATATAATATAATAATTATAGCTAACACAGTTGTTAAGAGTAAATCCTAAGAGTTCTCATCACAAGGAAAAAAACTTTTTCCTTTATTTTTTCTTCTTTTTCTTTTTATTGTGCATATATGAGAAGTTGGATGTTGGTCAAATCTATTGTATATATTTCACTATATATGTAAATCAAACCATCATGCTTTCTGCCTTACACTTATACAGTGATGTATGTCAATTATTTCTCAATAAAACTGGGAAAAAAGCATACAGTTAATGAAGCTGCATGATAGGGTTAAAAATCAAAAGCCAGATTCTTTGGAGAATGGGCATAGTGATATGGATAGGAAAACATGCATAGTATTTGTGGGGTTTTTTTGATTGTAGAATTTTTATTTTATTTTATTTTTTTAATTTTTTAAATTTTTATCACCCGGTTACCCCACCCCCCCACCCCCCTCCCTTCTGTAACCCTCAGTTTGGTTCCCGGAGTCCAGAGTCTCTCATGGTTTGTCTCCCTCTCTGATTTCTTCCCATTCAGTTTTCCCTTCCTTTTCCCCTATGGTCCTCCACGCTATTACTTATGATGCACAAATAAGTGAAACCATATGATAATTGTCTTTCTCTGCTTGACTTATTTCACTTAGCATAATCTCCTCCAGTTCCATCCATGTCGATGCAAATGGTGGGTATTCATCCTTTCTGATGGCTAAGTAATATTCCATTGTATAAATATGGACCACATCTTTATCCATTCATCTGTTGAAGGACATCTTGGCTCCTTCTAGTTTGGCTGTTGTGGACATTGTTGCTATGAACATTGGGGTGCATGTGCCCCTTATTTCCCTACATCTCTATCTTTGGGGTAAATATCCAGTAGTGCAATTGCTGGGTCATAGGGTAGCTCTATTTTTAACTTTTTGAAGAAACTGCATACTGTTTTCCAGAGTGGCTGCACCAGCTTGCATTCCCACCAACAGTGTAAGAGGGTTGATGTGCACATTATTTGTTAAGAATAGAACATTAACCATAACTTTGCCTTTTATATATGGTAAGAAATGAAAAAGAATGCCAATAGTTATGCCTTGAAAACTATAATGCCAATACACTATGCTAAAGAAATAACTCTTTACAAAATACCACAAATAAAATAAATAATTGTATTTCTATTTAAAATGATTCATCATGGGTCAGAATGAAGGCATTCTTTTTTTTAAGTGTATTCTTATTTTTTTAAATTTTATTTTATTATGTTATGTTAGTCACCATACATTACATCATTAGTTTTTGATGCAGTGTTCCATGATTCAAATGAAGGCATTCTTTTTTTTTATTATTCTTATGTTAATCCCCATACATTACATCATTAGTTTTAGATGAAGTGTTCCATGATTCATTGTTTGTGCATAACACCCAGTGCTCCATGCAGAATGTGCCCTCCTCAATACCCACCACCAGGCTAACCCATCCTCCCACCCCCCTCCCCTCTAGAACCCTGTTTGTTTTTCAGAGTCCATCATCTCTCATGGTTCGTCTACCCCTCCGATTTCCCCCACTTCATTCTTCCCCTCCCGCTTCCTTCTTCTTCTTCTTTTTTTTTTTCTTAACATATATTGCATTATTTGTTTCAGAGGTACAGATCTGGGATTCAACAGTCTTGCACAATTCACAGCACTTACCAGAGCACATACCCTCCCCAGTGTCTATCACCAAGTCACCCCATCCCTCCCACCCCACCCCCCACTCCAGCAACCCTCAGTTTGTTTCCTGCAATTAAGAATTCCTCATATCAGTGAGGTCATATGATACATGTCTTTCTCTGTTTGACTTATTTCACTCCACATAATACCCTCCAGTTCCATCCACGTCATTGCAAATGGCAAGATCTCATTCCTTTTGATGGCTGCATAATATTCCATTGTATATATATACCACATTCAAATGAAGGCATTCTTAACAGGTATCTACAGATCACAAACCAAGTTATCCTCAGTTATAAAAACAGAAGTCTGAATCTCTAATCTCTTCCAGGTTACGATAGTTAATGTATTATGAAAATGAGTGAATCCCTCTCATGTATTTGATACAAAACATCTTAAATGTAAGAAGAAATACAGTAGTCCCCCCCTACCCATGGTTTTGTTTTCTAGGGTTTCAGTTACCTGCCGTCTAGAAGCAGGTGAACCTCCTGACTGTCCTAAGAAGGTCAGTAGGAGCCTCACACTACGTCACAGTGCCTACATCCTTCCCCTCACGTCATTCATGGAGTAGGCATATTCTCATCTCACATCATCACAGGACGAGGAAGGGTGAGCGTAGGACAATAAAGAGTTTTGAAAGAGAAAGCAAAACCAGGGCGCCTGGGTGGCTCAGTCAGTTCAGCGGCTGCCTTCGGCTCAGGTCATGATCCCGGGGTCCTGAGATCGAGCCCTGCATCGGGCTCCCCCTGCTCAGTGGGGAGCCTGCTTCTCCTTCTCCCTCTGCCTGCTGTTCCCCATGCTTGTGCATACTCTCTGTCAAAAATAAATAAATAAAATCTTTAAAAAAAAAAGACCACATTCACATAGCTTTTATTACGGTATATTGTTATAATTGTTTCATTTTATTATTGTTGTTAATCTCTCACTATGCCTAACTTATAAATTAAACTTTATCATAGGGAAAATACATAGTATATATAGGGTCTGATACTATCTGTGGTTTCAGCCTTTTACTGGGGGTCCCCCACAGATAAGGGGTGACTAATGTAGAACTCTTTGTAAGCAACAAAATTAGTAAACCCCAAGACGTTAAGTCACCTTTATTTAGTATATCAAATATGTATTTATCAAACCAGGAGTACTTACTTTTTGTGTTACCCAGCATTCATTCAGAGCAAAAACTTGTTAAATAATTCTCCATCCCAACAGTTAAAATAGTTTCCAATGTGCTTTAAGGAATAATAATTAACTTGGAATTGGTATACTAATGGAAGACTAGAATGCTTTTTTCCAGATCTATGGCTTTGAAATTTCCTTAACATTTCACATATTGACCTAGGATGTACATAAATAAGTTTACATACATTTTACACTTATATGCACATGATATGCATATATACAATACTACGTATATATTAAGTATGCATATATATGAAATAAAAGTTTTACAAAACAGGGGCGCCTGGGTGGCTCAGTCGTTAAGCATCTGCCTTCAGCTCAGGTCATGATCCCAGGGTCCTGGGATCGAGCCCCGCATCAGGCTCCGTGCTCCGCGGAGAGCCTGCTTCTCCCTCTCCCACCCCCTCCTATTCTATTTTCTCTTTTAAATTATGTTGATCACAACCCACTAGATTGATTTTACAAGTCATTAATGAGTTGCAATCTATAGTTTGAAAAACACTGCTCTCAGCCAATTAAACATTGTACTTTATTTCAGGTTTCTTCAATTAATTTGATATACCTACAGACAGACTGTTCCAGTTACGAGGTGATAACCAAGACCAATATATGACTTATATTGGTCTACCAACCCATAAATGTTCTTCCTAGTAACCCATGCAGGCTTTCTTTATAAATTAGTGTGGTTGGTGTCATTGTAAATCTTACAGGCATTTCCTTTATCTGCAGAAAGTATCTATTTTCAAATGGAGAAAAGAATTCCCACTGAAAAGCAAACTAAATCACACAGTAAATCTAATAGAAAGTGATTAATGGGATTGGTTGTCAGCCTAGTCCAGCTTCCTTCCCTCAAGAAGTGTGAATAGGACCTCAAATCCATCTTCATTAATATGTTACCACTTAGTGTGGTGTTCTAGAGATACATTTGCTAGTTAATAATTAATCAGAAGGGTTTTTACTAATAGTGGCAGAAGGGAGAATGAATGGGTACATCTGCCCTGCATAGAGAAAGATTTCCAATGATGACACCATAGTACTATGCCTTAAAGATATAAGAACAGTGGCCTTTATGAAATCTGGATAGCATGATAGATTTTTAAAAGTACAATCTTCTTTGGAAAAACAAGTTTTAGTCTCACCACATGAATAATGCCCACAGTACCTCCCCTTCTGGCCCATATAACCCTAAACCTTCCCTGTCATAAAACGCCCTGTGCTTATCCTTCAGAATGCTCACCATGACAGTAATTAGTTACTCGATCATTATTCATTTTTATGTCTGCGATCCCACTTAGCTGGCTAGTTCAGTATGGAACCCACAGTGCTTCGCTTGGTGCTACCACATCAACAGTTCTCAATAAATACTTGTTGAGTGAAGGAGTGAGTGGAAGGATGAAAGTGAATAAACATATTAGAAGGTCAATGATCACGTATTTTCTGCTTTCCAATAGAGGTAGATACTAACAGCACCACTGGCACATTTTCTGTATATTTACTGAAAAGCATGTTCCGTCTCCTCTTATTCATGCAAGCCAAGAACTCTTCGTCATGTCCCCATTGTATTTCATTCAGTTAGTGTTTATTGAGTTCTGGCTGCAGACCAGCAACTACAATCTCTCTCTAATCCATCCACTCCACTCAGTTCCTTGTGCCACGGCCTCACCATTTCTCCCTTAGATTATGGCAATAGTCTCTTACATCTTCCCTGCATCCTACCCCCAAAAGTGCCCTCATCTATTCCATATATGGTTGCCCAAGTAATCTTCCTGAAACATGTGATATTCTCCTGCCCCCAAACCTCAGAGCTAAACTCTTAAATCTGACATATGAGGCTCTTCCTTTTTCTCCTCGGTTCACCTCCCTGACATCAATTCTATGCCCCATATAAATATGTCCCTGACATCAATTCTATGCCCCATCCTTACCCATGCTGTTCCATCACTCTGTAACTTTGAACATTCTCTTCCTTCTTCTAGGAATATCCTTCCCGCTTCCTTTCCCTGAGAAACTTCCATTCATTCTTAAGGATACAGTGCAAATGATACCCTTTCTATGAAACTTTCCCTGGTCCAGTTACTCTGCTCGACCAATTACCCTACTAGGCCATTGTTCATTTTCTGTGCTCCTATTTCACTGTGTATTACACCCATAAGAGTATCTATTGAATTGGACTGTTACTGTTTATTTACATGCCTGTTTCTGGCTTCTTCCACAAGACTGCAAAGCCCTTCAGAATGAACATTCGTGAACAAAAAATGAGAAGTTGGGCATAAATTTATTTCCCTATCTATAGTACCTATCACAGATGTTGACCATAATAAATGGTGTCTGTCAAAACCCAGAGTTTCTGGAAATGTAATCTCATTTAGCTCGTCTGTGCCAAAAGGGAATTATTACAAGGTATTAGGCAGCTAACGAAATGTCCAGGAGAGGCAGGTTGTGTAGCTTGGATGCCACCCAACCAACAATACTCAGCTGAACGGAGTAGAACACTCAGTTCCTCTATAATCCTGTTCTAGCTGAAATCTCACCGTCCTGGGCCAGTGACAGGATCCGTAGTTCCTTTGTCAAAGTTTCACCAGAAGAACCAAACATTTCACTACCAAACTTGCCAGAAGATTCTGTCTCCCTGCATATTTAAACCAACCACTCATTACTCACTTCTTCTTTCGAAGTCTCAACAACAAAAAGGAGACCATGCACCACTCCAGAAGGTTCCATAACAGCACGCAAAGCCTGTAAGCCTTATACTGAGGCACAGTTCACACGAGTTACATATGGCTGAGGAACTACAGCTCACATGTGAAACCTTAACTGCAGAGGAGTCTAAGAAATGTGGTTTAACCTTCCTGCCTCAATGGTTCAGGAAGCCATGCTAAAAGGGGCAGGAGTGGGTGAGGAGTGAGCCACTTTGCAGTTCCTCTCACATACATGCCTGATAAATGGTAGGGAGGGAAGGAACACATAGAAGGTTGATATATGAAGGTCATCTTATCTCCTCCATATTCCACTATTTAAGTAATTCAAATTTGGCTTTTAATTAACAAAAGGTACCATTATTCCTTCAAAAATATTATTTATGTTCTTTTTTTCAGGTAATTATTTCCTTTGCTCTGTCGTTAGTATATCACCTTTTTCTAAATGTTTCTAATGCTCATACCATCTACGTGCTTTTTCCAGTTTAGCTTGTGATTTGACATATATTGCATTCCTTTTCATTTGTGTAAGAACATGAACCCTCTGATTATAACACATAATGACTCTAACAACAACAACAAAAGATTCTCTCAAATGTGAAATCATAATTCTAAGTTATTTCTATGAGAACAGATAAATTGAACATAATTTCGATTTCTTCTTCTGTACTTGGTACCTTTATAGCACATTAGAGACAACAATTAAGTTACCTATTTTTAGTATATTAAGTAGGGCACTCTTTTGTCAAAGTTCATAAGCCAAAATGAATTCATATTTTACCTGGGTTTTAGTTTTTGTCCCCCAAAGATCAAGCCCCAAATTAGCAATCTTGTAGCAAATTTCCAACTCATGGCTTTTATGTACCCAGACTGAGTTTCTAAGGATAAAATTATGCTTAGTGATAGCTCTTATTCTATTCCCGATTCAGACACTGACTTCTTGAGTGATACAAGTGAGGTACGTAAGATACAGTACTTTCTCTAAGTACCGTAAATAAACTAGGAATTGTTAGGAGACTCACCCGCAGGACAACCTCCCATAATAAAGAATTATTCAATCTAAAACACCAACAGTGCTGTTGTTGAGAAACCTTGATAAACTGAGAGCTGATATCTGACTAGGAATTGGCTCTGTGGGAGGATAGGGGGAGGATAGAGCAGGGATGGAGGAATGGCAGAGGACAGTGTTCTGGGGAGTGAGAACCACTTATATGAAGGGCCTCCACACTCACTGATTCACCATTTTCTTTTTTATTGTTGTAAAAGACACGTAACATAAAATTTACCATTTTAACCACTTTTAAGTATATAGTTCAGCTGCGTGAAGTACTTTCATATTGTCGTGCAACCCTCATCACCATCCACTTCTGGAACTTTTTCATCTTGCCAAACTACAACTCTATATCCATTAAATAACAGCTCCCCATCCCCCCCTCCCTTTAGGCCCTGACAATCACTATTCCATTTTCGGTCTCTATGAATTTGACCACTCCGGGTACCTCAAATAGAGTATTTGTTCTTTTGCGTCTAGCTTATTTCACATAGCGGAAGGCCCCCAAGTTTCATCTATGTTGTGGCATGTGTCAGAAGGGCTGAATAATATTCCATTTCATGTATATACCATATTTTGTTTATCCATTTATTCATCGATGGGCACTTGAGTTGCTTTCACCTTTTGGCTATGGTAAATAAGGTTGCTATGAACGTGGGTGTATAAGTATCTGGTCCAGTCCCCGCATTCACTTCTTTTGGCTATATGCCTCACATTCACCAATTATTTTTATGTACCAACTAACTTCCTGGCATTGTTGCAGTGCTTGGTCTATGGTAAGAAGAACACCCAAGATCCTTCCTGTTATGGCACTTTGTTCCTAGCGAAGGAAAACAACACATGAATAAGATCATTTCAAGAGAGTTCTATAAAGAAAATAAAAGGGGAGGTGATATGGAGTGGAATATGACTGGAACTTAGCAGGCTAAGAAGAGAGCCAAAGTAGGAAAGGTAGGAGAAGCCAGGTAAGAACCCTATATATTATTTTATGGACAATGAAAAGTTCAGGGGAGCTAAATGAATTGCCCAAGGTCACACAGCTAATGAATTCTACAGGCCAGGCCAGAACCCATTAGCACTACCTACCTTTACTCTACAAATTTTCTTTAGAACCACAAAGTTGGATGAGGGCACATGTTTCTCAAACACAGCAAGCTGCACCCTACCTCTCACACATCTGATCTTTTCCACCTGCTCTCATGATTCCTCCAGAATCAGCTCTGTGATTGGTAAGAGGACATTTTAATTTTCTACTCATCCACATTTATTCTATACCCAGCTTTGCTGCTGGTATTCCTCTTTGCTTATTTACAGAAATCTTTTACAAGTACAAGATAAAATAGTATTGATTCTAAAAAGAAATGTCACATTTCTCCATAGCCCAGCTTTAAAATAAACAACTTCTATTCTGGTAAAAAAAAAAAAAATCACATATGACCTGAGTAAGTAATAACTGACAAAACAGAGAAGCAGTCTGTCGAACAATAAGAACACTGTTTCTTCTAACCCTTGCTTTCATTCAAGGTCATGTGCAACTTACATAAATATTTCATGAAACCTGTTTTGCAAGAAATCACTGTCTTTGACGATTTATAGAGACAGAAGTACATTGGCAGAGTCTACCTTTTCAAATGTTTTGGGCTTCTAATTTCTACCAAGAGGAATAAAATGATCCTTTTTCGCTAGGTAAACAGAGATTTTTTTTCATGTAGAATTAAGACCTTAACACAGCTAATGTGCACAGTTAAGATTTATCAAAGGTTCTTTATGAAAGAATGTGTCAGGTGACAAGATACGTTGTAATTCATTTCAAAATCCAAATCTCATTAGTTGGATAAGCAAGAATAAGTTATAACACAAGTTTATATCAAGAGAAATATGTAAGATATTTTTCTTTTTTATTCTCATTTAATCTTTTGCTGTAATGTGAGCTGTTATAGAATTATATAGTGAGTAGTTATTCTTAGCTTTAAAAGTGCTTTATAAAAGGAGGCCAATTTTGCTGAATATATTTGCTCCATCAACAATTAGTTGCTCAACAACTATTATGTGTAAAGCACTTTAATAGGTGCTATTGAAATTGTTATATGTCATTGTGAAGCAAAACATTTTTCTACATATATTAGGTGATTGGTCTAGTATAATAAAGAAAAATACCTTGTGTGGAAAGATTCAACATGCTTTAGAGAAGTTTTACATTATTATCAAAAATCCCGTAAGTACTGCCAAGGGACCTCCTATTTTTATCATTTAGAATCAACCTCAGATAGAGCACTTTGCAAATACATTACTTAATGTAATACTACAACATGTAAAAAGAGCTTTCCATTGCCTTGCTTATCATAGACTCCCCTTCTACCTCTCCCACAGCTCTGCAGCCTCTTTTTGCTTACTCAATGCTCCACTCATTTTTATGAAGTGTCGGGCACTGTGGATACTTTGAGGATACAAAGGTGAATAAGAAAGACAAGGTTGTTCTTTTATGAAGTTGACAGTCTGGTTGGGGTAACAAAAAAATGACATGAAGTTCACAGACACCGTAATAGGGAAAGTAGATGTTACCACTGGGGCACATAGCAGGAGCATTGAAACCAGCATAGGGTGGAAGGAAGGAAAAGGGGAAATGACAAGGAAAGCATTCCAGAGGAAGACACATGTATCTCACTCCTTGCGAGCTTCTCCATAATCTCGCCATTAACACAGGAAGAACCCAGATTTAGAACCGAGGTTTTGAACCCAGTTCTATGTGACTCTTCTATAGCATACTGCTAGCTACCCCCTTATCCCCAGTTGGCGCATTCTTGAGTTGGTCTTGCTTTCTTAAATCCCTTAGTTGATGAGCCTAAGGGGGCCCCAGGGATTGTGCTTCCCAATGTATAATGTCATCTCCATTAGTCTCAATTTTTTGCTGTCTTGGTTTTAGGAGTGAATTTCAATTTCTAGTGAGACTGGAGCACTCTCCTAAATCCTAACTTGTTTGTCCAGGTCCCTGACCTTCTGTCTAGTCCATGCCAAATTCTCCCAATCTCATTCCTACCCTTCCCAGGCATCAAAGTTTCCAGTGCCCCATAACTTCCATTATGGATGGGCCCAGAAAACCCATCCAATTGAGCTTCAAGGAAACAAATACCATTCCATGAGAAAAGTAGCCATATCCCCATGAACACTGTAATATAGCAGACACTGCTAGGTGTCCCTCGCTTGGAGTGGGGATGTGTATCAGTAAGTGCAAGCAATACAAATCATTTCAAGCTTCTTTAATGGAAGAAAAATAATTGGAAAGAAGTTGTGGAGCTCAAAAACTAAATGAAAATCTAAAACACTGAAGTTCAGAAAGACCAGAAACCAGAGCTGTTCTGGGTACTGAGGTAGCAGGAATGAAAGGACATAAAAGGTCTCTTCAGGAGGCCACTACTGGGACAAATACATTCCCCAATACTTCTGCTACTTTGAATACATTGCCCAATACTTCAAGTATAGGGAGAGGGCATCAGGTTGGCTAAGTTTAGGCCATGTTTCTCCAAAAGGAGTGTTTCTCCTCCAAACACTCCAAGGAGTGTTTCTCCAAACCACATCTGGGATGCTGTTATCACAAACACGGAGAATAGATGCTGAGCTGCAAAAATAAAATTTCCACTATAGGAGTCAGTCTTATTGCTGGGTGAGTTCTCAGAGTCCCAGTCTTGTGGGTTCTTAGTCTATACCCTTCTTTGCACTTAACTGAATAAAGTTTCAACATGCCTTCTAAATGGTTCTACATGGGTTCCAAAGCTCTCAACATATGAATACCAATCTTTGAACTATAACTCTCCAATAAGAAGTAAGTATAAATCATGGAAAAGAAACTATTTTTCTCAAGAATGGTAGATATTTAAATACCACCCATGTAAATAACAATGGGAACCCACCAAGAAATCCCTTTCTTATTTAAAAAACAAAATCAAAAACCAAAAACAAAACCTGTATATTCATATCATTTAGAGCAACTCCTTAAGGAAAAAAGTCATGCCCTATGTCTTTCCTAGCACTCAATAGTTAACCAAAATATTAACTAATAATCCCTCTGCCTATTGAGCTAAGAATTATTTTTTTATTTTATTATTTTACAATGATAAACTGTTGTTTTATTTAAAATTATAAATACAGGGGTGCCTGGGTGGCTCAGTCTGTTAAGCATCTGCCTTCAGCTCGGGTCATGATCCCAGGGTCCTGGGATCAAACCCCACATCAGGCTCCCTGTTCAGAGGGGAGTCTGCTTCTCCCTCTCCCTCTGCCCTTGTCCCCACTTGTGCTCTCTCACTCTCATTCTCACTTTCTCTCAAATAAATAAATAAAATCTTTAAAAAATAAAATAATATAAAATGAAATTATAAATACAGAACACCAGATAATTTTATAAAGATTAGAACTGATATCTAATTTCCATTATTCTGCTTTGTATATTTAAATTTTATAAATATTTATTGGCTTTAGAAGATAATTTTTTTAAAAACTAATATCCTACACACTACCTCTTAATATTTACATTAAATATTGATTTATTTTCCTATTTAACTATTTAAAACTCTTAAATTTGCCCAGAAAATTAACAACTCTCACAATTATCATTAATTGTTCTTGCATTTTACTTTGCATTGATAAATATAATGTATACTTCACTTGATTGGATTTTTTTTGTTAAAATTGCAACTTTTTTAAGTTTTTTATTTTAATTCCAGTATAGTTAACATACAGTGTTATATTAGTTTCAGGTATACAATATAGTGGTTCAACAATTCTGTACATTATTCAGAGCTCATCATGTTAAGTGTACTCTTTAATCCCCATCACCTATTTAATCCATCTATTCACTTACCTCCCCTCTGGCAACCATCAGTTTGTTCTCTATAGTTAAGAGTCTGTTGGTACCTGGCTGGCTCAATCAGTTGAGCATGTGACTCTTGATCTTGGGGTTGTGAGTTCAAGCCCCACGATGGGTGTAGAGATTACTTATAATCTTAAAAAAAAAAAAGTGTTTCTTGGTTTGTGTCTCTCTCTCTCTTTTTCCCTTTTATTCCTTTTATTTTTTTAATTTTATCCTATATTATCCTTTTATTATTTCCTTTTTATTTCTTAAATACTACATGAGTGATATCATATGGTATTCATCTTTCTCTGATTGACTTTTTCACTTAATATTATACTCTCTAGCTTTATCCATGTTGCTGAAAATGGCAAGATTTCATTCTTTTTATGGCTGAACAATATTCCATGTATATACACACCACCTCTTCTTTATCCATTCACCTATCAATGGACACTTGGGCTGCTTCCATAGTTTGACTATTGTAAATAATGCTGCAATAAACATAGGGGAGCATGTATCCCTTTGAATTAGTGTTTTTATATCTTTTGGGTAAATACCCATTAGTGCGATTACTGGATGATAATGTAGTTCTATTTTTAACTTTTCCGGAACCGGCATACTATTTTCCACATTGCCTGCACCAGTTTGCATTCCGAACCAACAGTGCACGAGGGTTCCTTTTTCTCCACATTTTCAACACTTGTTGTTTCTTGCATTTTTGATTTTAGCCTTTCTGACAGATGCGAGGTGATTTTGATTTGCATTTCCCTGATGATGAGTGATGTTGAGCATCTTTTCATGTGTCTGTTAGCCATCTTTGGAGAAATGTCTTCTTTGGAAGAAATGTCTGTTCATGTCTTCTGCCCACTTTTAATTGGATTATTTGTTTTTTTTGTGTGTGTTGAATTGTATAAGTTCTTTAAATTTTGGATAAAAACCCTCTATCAGATACGTTGTTTGCAAGTATCTTTCCTCATTCAGTAGGCTTTTAGTTTTGCTGACTATTTCCTTTGCCATGCAAAAGATTTTTACTTTGATGTAGTCCCTATAGTTTATATTTGCTTTTGTTTATCTTGCCTCAGGTGTCATATCTAGAAAGAGGTTGCTATGGCCAGGTAAGAATTATTTTTATTGAGGTATAATTGACATACAATATTATATTAGTTTCAGGTGTACAATATAATGATTTGATAGTTGTATATATCGCAAAACAATCACCAAGATAATTCTAGGTAACATTTATCACTATATATAATTACAGAATGCTTTTTTTGTGATGAAACTTTCAAGATCTACTCTCTTAGCAGCCCTCCAATATGCAATACAGTATTATTAACTATAGTCGCCATGCTGTACGATAAGCTAAAATTTTTGAGCTATTTTACTATTGCATTTTTAGGATTCCTCCAAATAAATTGTTATGAGGGCAACACTTAAAATTACATCTTTTCTGTTGGGTCTTCCCCATTAACCACAATGCAAGCACAGATATCTTGAGGTGTCAGCTCATTCTGTCTTCCTATATATTTCTTTAAAGAATATTCACAAAAAGGCAGAAAATACTGACTGTTTTTGTCTTTGTTTTATTCTCCTTATCCTTGAGTGCCTAAATGTTGGTCCTGGTGACACTCTCTGGAGTGAATTTTCTAAGACTTGAAATGGGAAGGCCTGATATCTATCACTGTGACAAAGCTTAGTATGGATGAGCCTGAAGAAGAGAGTAATAATGATGGCAATAATAATACTAACAACCATATGCATTGAGCCCTTACTGGGCAGAGGCTGTGCTCTATGCACTTTGCATGCTGTTGGGAATGATCTAAGACAGAGGCATAATTTCAGGAGAGAAAAGAAATAATTACTAGAGCCAAGCCCTTGAGTGGATAGAAGGTTGTGCAGAGCTCTTAGGGGCTGACTGTGAGTTCTCACAAAGCAGACTGTGGCAGGACAAAGAGAAACAGTGTTTTGTGAATATCATGACCCTAAATCTAAACTGTACTCCAGGAGAAAGACCTTGAGAGAAAGAAGCTCCATAATATTTTTTTTTCTTCAATCCTGGGCCTACACACTTCTTAAGGTAGGGTCTATCTATGCTACATCTTCAGTAGTAGGCACAATATCTGGAATGGAGAAGATGCTTGGTAAATATCCTATGAATGAATTGATAGATAGATGGAAAGATGAATAAAAATTTATGAAAATTTTTATATAGTGCACTTTTCTGATTTTCCTTATAAAATTCTGTGTCACACATGTGTGATAGTGTCATACTTGGCTTTTGACCAAGCTCCTACTCAAAAACCAAAGGAAATCTCCCAGACTTTTCAGAAGGATATTTTCACTAGAACTAAAAATGAAACAAAGTTTCTGTATTATCTATAGACACTTACAACCATCTAATATATGCCATAGTAAGTATCCTTCTTTTTTTTTTTTAAAGATTTTATTTATTTATTTGACAAAGAGATAGACAGAAGAGCACAAGCAGAAGGAATGGCAGAGGGAGAGGGAGAAGCAGGCTCTGCACTGAGCAGGAAGCCTGATGCGGGACTCAATCCCAGGACCCTGGGATCATGACCTGAGCCGAAGGCAGACGCTTAACCATCTGAGCCACCCAGGCACCCAGTAAGTATCCTTCTTTATCACTTACTGGCTTGGGTATGAGATATATTCTAATACTAAGTTCTTCCATGAGCCCAAAGTCTGCTGGAGTGGTCACTCCAAAATATGTTCTACTCTCTTTGCTCTAAGAAGTTACCTTAGTTGAGATGTAAATTCAAGGCACATGATTAATGTTCTCTGTTTACCTGATTCAGCATCTTCAATCAGAAGGTGTTCTCTTTTGGACCATGAGGGTACCTACTATACCCCTTGGATTGGTCAAAAGGGTCCAGATTTGACTTTTCATTTATCAAAAATCCTATCTATGCAACCAGAGGCCATAGCGGTTGCTACTTCAGAACAGCGATGTCTTCTTTTAATACCTTAACCTCCTCTCTTCCAGAGAACCTTTGGCACACACAGAAACTCATTCTTAGAGGAAAAGCTTATGTCTCATTTGATATCCTCATCACTTAGCATGGTACCTGTTGAAGGACTGAACACATGATTGACTAGTGAATAAATACTGAATTACTCTTAAAAAAAAAATACTGAATTACTATAACAAGTGACCCACTCTAGTCATTGGAATTCAATCTCTACTCCATGCTGTAGGAAAGGCAGCAACACTGAATCTTTATTTCTATGTCTGACCTAACTTTCAACCATAGTTTAACAGTCTTTCCCTCAAGAATTAACCACACACCACAATTGTCCTTCCAGCCCAATTTACTCCCACTCAGCAGGAAAAAAAAAAAAAAATCAACCACTTAGGGAATCTCAATGTCTAGCATTGACTGTTCTCAACTAAGAGAGGGCAAAATACATTCACTTCTTCTTCTACAATTTCTAGAAGGCAGCTACTTTCAATTTTCCTGGAGCTGTTCTTTAGTAATAACTTAATGGCATCTTCTGTACATGATTCCTCTTTCTAACACTTTCTTCTGTAGCCTACATTAAGTTTAAAATGCTTTTAATGAAGTGCCTGGGGAAGTGTGTGGGTACAAGCCCTGGAAATTATGTCAAGCACTCCTTCCTTGTGATAGTTACAGATTTTCTTCGCTTTTGTTAAATATCAAAATCAAAATAAGCACCACCCAGCCCGAAACTGTGAAATAATTAAAATGATCTGCTTTCCCATTTAGCTCCAACATGGGCCAAATTCAATATTTTTCCTGTAGAGGCAAAGTACAAGAGATTGTAGAAGCAAAGAACACCAGATTATAAATTAACAAAGAGAGATTCTGTTCTAATATTCAATTTGCCCAAATTTGGGGAAAAGCATATAGCTTCTTTCACAGCTTTCTCCATATTGAAAATAAGGCATTTACTTTCTAACTGATAAAGAATTGTGGTGATCTGGTGAGATGATGCTCATATACCTCATGGATCTTAGTAACATTGAGTATCATTTTACTTAACCCGTAATAGCTTCTTGGCATCTCCTGCACACAACTGCTCTGTCAAACATTTTCTTCTGTAGTAGAGTCTACATTAAGGATGAAAAGCTTTTAACTAAGTGCACAGAGAAAAGAGGCAGCTTTTTAAATCATTTATAGAAAGGAATTAATAACAAACATTTTTAAAACATCTATAATTAAAACAAGTCATGCTTTAGGGGGGAAAAAAAAACATTCCATTACTCTCCCAGGGAAAGAGAAGCCATGAGCCAGTGCTGAGCCAGTTTCTATTAGCCAGGCCTTCTCCCAGGCTCTGTCCATTGCTCTTCTCATTTGAATCCTCACAACAGCTCTTTGATACAATTTTATTAGCTCCTCCTTGATATAGAGTAGATGCTAAATCAGCAAGACACCTAGCATGGTATTTTAATAAAATACAATTAAATATTTGTAATATTATTGCTTTCAAATATAAGATAGTAAGATTTTGGATCTCCTATAATCAGAAATCTGGCTTCTCTTTTGGCTTTCCATCTAACATTGTGGCCCAAAGGCAAATGGAGGGCAAGCCCACCTCAAGGAAGCAGGGACCTAGAGGGAAACACAAAGACTTAACGCACCAAACCACCATAAATACATCCATTCAGAGGGAAGAAATCTGAACATTTATCTACAAGCCACAGCCTTCTCAATCATTTATAAAATGAATTAATAGCAAATGCTTTTTAAAAATCCATAATTAATTCGTGCTCCAGACACAGAGCCACCACTCTATACACAATATCCGATGAAACACTGAGAAATCACTCATGGCAAGTTTAAGACTTTCTCTGCAACACTATAGGGTTCATGATGATGATTAGATCTGTTTTAGGAAGTAGTGTTTAGGAACCAATTACATTTTCTTTGTACATTTCAGTCATAGTGCAAGTAAATATGCAGGCCAACTACAAAATGATTACAAAGACAGCCAATGCTGAGGGCATGAAGTCTATAAATCAAAGAGACCACCTGGAGATTTTCCTTCTATCAACCAAGATCATTGGCCCCAGACAAGTAAGTTAAAGCCAAAAATGAATACACTCACTGCTTTCCTGCAGTGTGGTTTTGGGTGATAAAACATTCATTTTCAGTTATATGGTCTTAACACCCTCAGAAATGAGACTTTCACCATTGAGATTATTTTCCTTTACATCACATTCTAGACAGCCAACTCTTCTCATGTGTGCCACCAAATTTGACCATTGAGTAAACTTTTCTTTTTTTCCAGTCAAAGTGCTTTATATAAAATAAAATGTTGGGTTAAAAAGATTGTGAGACAATGCAACAGATTGGACTTCAAAGATAAAACTTGCTGTGAATACAGAGATCATAGTTATCACCCACTTGTGACTAAAGAAAAAGTGTGTGTTTACTAAAACAGGTGGGAATTTTGCTATAAATTTATACAGGATGGGAAATTTCTCTACTCAAATTGTGACACAGACCTGAAAAGCAAACAGGTCCAATGAAATAAATTGTAGATATTTTTGTAAGTCCTACGAGACGTCACTCATTCATTCATTCAGCAAATATTTACTGAGCCCCTACTATGTTCCAGGTACTTCCCTAGGTACTAGCAATGCAGAGATATAGATATGGAAAGCACCTTCCCTCAAGGAACTTATATTTTGTCTGAGAAAACAAACAATAAATAACTAGACAAAATATAGGTCAGAGAGTTGTAAGTACTATGAACAAAAATCAAAAGAAAGCAAGGTAAGAGGAAGTAGGGAGGGGACAGGAATTTTATATAGAACTGACAGGGAAGTCCTCTCTGATAAATTAATATCTGAGTAGGGATCTAAATTAACGGAGGAAGAGATTCATGAAAATACACGAGGAAAAAGAACATTTCATGCAGAGGAAATAGTAAAGCTCTGAGGTAGACCTGAATTTGGAATGTTTGAAGAATAGCTAATAGGCCATTACAGCTTGAATAGAATAAATAAAGGGGTGACAGAAGATGAGGTTGGAAAGTCACCAAAGGTCAGTCCATGTGAGACCTTATAGGACAAAGTAAGACATTGGGTTGTATTCAAAGTGGGATAAGAAGTCATCAGAAAGTTTTGAGCAAGAGAATCACTAGATTGTATCTCTGTTTAAAAAAAAAAAATGCTCCAATTGTTGTGTGGAAAATAGACTAAATGAACTGGATTATTACCTAACTATATACAAAAATCAATTCCAGATGCCCTAAAATCCTAGATGTGAAAGACAAATTTTAACTCTTCTAGAATAAATTGTGAGAATATATTTATGATCTTAAGATACAGTAGAATTTCTGAAACTAAGCACATCAAAGGAAAAAAGAGGGAGAGAGGGAAGCAGACACACACATACACACAGAGAGAAAGAGAGACGTGGAGAGAGAAAGAAACATAAAGGGAAAGACTGAAATGTTTGACTATTTTAAATTTTTAAACTTCCGTTATTCAAAAGATGCCATAAACAAAGTGAAAAGACAGTCACAGCCCAGAATAATGCATTTTCAATGAATAGAACTGATAATATCCTGAATATATTAAGAATTCCAATGTCAATAAGAAAAACAACATAGTAGAAAAATGGGCAAAAGCTTTAAATAAATATTTCAATGAAGAGAACAGCCAAAAGGCCAATAAACATATAATAAGATGCTCTACCTCACTAGTAATCAGGAAAACGCATATTAGAACCATACTAAGATAACTTCACCCATCATATTAGCAAAAACCAAAAAATGTGACATTTTCAAGAGATGACAAGAAGGTAGAGAATCAAGAGCATCTCATTCACTGCTAGTAGGAGAGAAAAATTGGAACAACTATTTTGGAGAGAATCTGACATTATCTTGTCCAGTCACAGATGTGCATACACTATGCCTCAGCATTTAACTCCTATATATCCCAAAGAAACTCTTACAGGAGTGTGCAATGGAGACACACAAAATAGTGTTCACTGTAACTTACAATAACAAAAAGAACAGTATGGTTGTGCATTAACAGAATGAATGAATAAATTATAGCATATTTATATAATGTATTAATGTAGCAGTAAAAATGAATTGTGAGCTACATATTTCAACAAGATAAATTCTAAACAAATGTCCCTGTGCAGAAAAAGAGCAAGTTACCAAAAAACTATGCACAAAGTTTAATAACATAAAAAGTGTATGAATATATAAAAGAGAGACGGATAGACACGACAATAATGAATACCAAAATCAGGACAGTGTCTGTGTTTACTTTGGTTCTCGCCCACCCACCATCTCCCCAGCCACCCAAGAAGCAGACACCAAGCTGCGATTAGATGGCAAGAAACTTTTTAAGGAAAATTGCTGTGAAGGATAAAGGGGAAGGAGCAGAAGTAGGCAGAAAAACTTTACACCACAACCCAGGGCTGACACCTGTGAAAGGAAACAGGGCAAGAAGGATTGGGTGGGAAGAGCTCAGAGAGCAGTAGTATTTAAGAATATTGTGGCCAGGGGAAGGGAGGGGAAAAGAAAACAAGAGAGGGAAACAAACCATAAGAGACTCTTAATCATAGGAAACTAAGTAAGGGTTGCTGGAGGGAAGGGGAGTGAAATGGGGTAACTGGGTGATGGACATTAAGGAGAGCATTTGATGGAGTGAACACTAGGTATTATATGTATCTGATGAATCACTGACCTCTACCTCTGAAACTAGTAATACAGTGTATGTTAATTAATTGAACTTAAAAAAGAAAAAGAGAATGTTGTGGCCAGGCCACTGAGGAGTCCTTAAGTCAGAGTCATCTACTAGAGAAGTCCTGCCTCACAAACGAATGGGCCTGAACCTATATCCCACCAAACTCAGTCATTGCTGGGAGCAGTCTGGGAGAAGCAAAGACAGTGGTTAATTCAGAGGAGAATCATCTGGGATCATCATCGCTATGCTTTTGCAGCTGGGGATCTGGGTAGTCTAGTTTTCACGGGTGTCACATTGGCTCTGTCTGAGCGAGGGTATAAGGGATAAGGATGTGATCCAGGAGAGATATAAAAGAGCTCGAAGTATATTTGTAGTATTTTACTTCTGAAGCTGGGGAGTGGGGATGTAAATGTTCACGTTATTATTCTCTTTATTTCAGGCTGAGGGTGGGAAAAATGGGAAGTTAATAGGTTGATAACATTGAATTTGGACAAGGCTTTCCTGATATTTTGCTGTAATGTGGAGCACAGCAACAGGACTGAGGGAGCCTTCTTGCTGCTGATTCAGTTTATGGGTAAATCTGATACATGAGAAGGAGGGAAAGATGCAGGAGCAAAGTCCTTGAGTGCTGAGAGAGGACGGGTCCCATACACAGGAGAAAGGAGTTGGCCCTAGGTAAGAACAGGGTAAGTTTATTCACCCTTGAGAACAGCAGGCTGAACTTGTGGTAAAGATGCAGGTAGAAGAATAGATTTTGTGGTGGGAAGATGAGGAAGTTCCCTAATGACTGCTTTTATTTTCTCGGTAAAATAAGAAGCCAGCTGATCAGCTGATAGTAAGGCAGAGGAAAGTGGTTTTGGAGGTTTGAGGAGAGTGCAATTGCCGAGGAGTCCCAAGGGCTCACTTGAGGTTTGTGGTCAGAGATTCAAAATGAAACCCGTTGGCATGGTTGTGTGCTTTCTACCAGCCATAAGCAGGTGCTCAGACGTAGCCTCGTAGTTGGCCCAGAGGATGGAGGATTGGATTTCACCAAAGCAGGCTTTTGCCAGGCGAGTACTGAAGAGAAGCAAGGTAGAGGGATTTGGGGGTACAGGGAAAGGCAATATTACAATGATGGACTATGGGAAGGGAGCATAAAGGCATCTTTTAACTTTTTCCTTTACCTTGTATTTTCTGAAACATGGAAGTTACAGCTAAGAACTTGATAAATTTCAGTTAAGCATTTTTGGCAAGATTACTTTGTAGACAATGCTGTGAATTACATATTGCAGCACATCAGGAGGCACAGAATGTCTGGCCATCCTACTAGTTTTGACTCTAAGATTGATCTCCATGAGAACAATAAATAACCGGGTAATACCTTGCAAATATCCCATCTCAAATATGTAAATCTCTCAACTGTGTCCAAAAAAAAAAAGTCCAATACTCAAAAGTATGTTGCAAACACAAAAGCTTGGAGACCTGCTGTTTCAGAAGGCTACAGCATTTTTGACATTGAAGGACTCACAAGCCAGAGTGAGTTTTATAGTCATTGTTATTGGAAGCACAGGATCCCAGGGTGCGGGGAATCATGGAGAATAATAGGAGGAAGCTATACCTCATTTTATCCCCTTCCTCACTCTAAGCCTGAAACTAAATGAATCCACTTTCTAAATCTAAAGATTCTACATCTTTGTGGGTTTTTTTTTCTCTACATAGTGAGATACTTTCATTTGTATTCCAGAACTCTGGGCAATAGGTGGTCTCTTTTTCAGTTCATCTAGCAAATTTATAATTTTGGAAATTATGAGGGGGTGGGGTTATACCCTGAAAATCTTCTTCTGTGATCTTATTGCATCCCCTTGAGTGTTCGCATTATTATTACCTTTTATTTATTTATTTATTTATTTATTTATTTATTTATTTATTTATTTAGGTAAAGTTTTTTTTTCAGTCTTCTGTTAGCTCCTATCACCTGGTTACTGAACTTGGACTTCCTGCATCAGGCCACTGTAGCCTCTTAAAGAGGGAATAATTTCCCTTTGCCTTTTCTACTTCCAAAATATACTCTAAATTACAATCACTTCTCACCTTCCGCACTACCAACACCCATGTCCGATTCCTCATCATGTCTTGCCTGGATTTCAGCCACAGCCTCTGAATGACCTGGTCTCCGGCTTCTACATTTCCCCGCCCTCGACCACAGCAGCCTGAAAGATCCTTTTAAATTCCAAGTCAGATCCTGGTACTTCTCTGCTCCCTTTCCTTCAAGGGCTTCCCAGTTCACTCAGCATAAAAGCCAAAGCTCTTACAATGGCCGACAAAAGCCTTACAAGATATGGTTTGGGTTACTCCTACTCTGGTCTTTCTCTGCCTCAGCCCTGTGCTGGCAAAGGAAGTGATAGGTCTTGTTTATCTGAACGATACCAGATGTGCTCCTGTGTTGGGGTCTGTGCCCTGGCTGTTTCATCATCCTAGAGGGCTCTTTCATTTCGCTTACCTCCATGACTTCAATTCTTTGCTCAGTTATCATCATCTCAATAAAGCCTGCCCTAACTACTCTATTTAAAACTATAACTTATTCTGCCCACTCAGGACTTTTATTTTTTTATATCATTTTATGGGTTCTATTTTCATCTTTACCATCCTACCTAAATTCCATATTTATTGTGTTTATTATTTATGTATTGTTTGTCTCTCCTGCTAGAATATAAGATCCATGTGCCAGAGATCTTTGTTTTATTCACTGATGTGTCTCAAGTGCTTACAATAGTATATAGAAGACATTGGATATTTAACAGACATTTGTTGAATGAAAATGGAATAAATGATTTTTAAAATTATCCTTTATCCAAGATTTGTCTGTTTTTCTTTCGACCACTTTGTTTTTACTTTTTCTCCTCTGTGCTGTTTATTTCTTCAAATGTCTGGCAGTCCTGAGATACCCATTTATATTTATGATTGAAGGCAGCTAGGATACTGTATCTCTGCAAGTACAAAGGTCTGTTTCTGTTCTGTTCTGTTCTGTTATTTATTTATTTTAAAGTCCGTTTCCTTTCACGGAAGGGCTGGTGGCAAGCAAGCTTTCACGCAACCCTACCAACCACACAGCCCCCCTCATCAGGCTGAACTGATGAGGGCTATCTCCTGTTTGTCTACACCAATCCCACACTTTAATAGAGCAATTTAGCCTGAGGGTAAACAGATGAGGCCAGGAACTCTGTTTGTATATTGATGATGGTGAGACAGGAAGGAAAGGTAGAGAAGGCAAGAAGATATCCCTTCAAGCAGTCATTTCAGTGGGTCCGTCCTTCACCTTTCTTTCTGGCTATATCATGTCTCCAAGACTGCTCGAGGAACTATTCTTTCTCTCAAGGGATAATTCTCTACTTCAGACTTCAGCACATATTTGGCATGAAGAGCTCTCCAGTCTAGTTTATTGCTCTGCATAACCCCATCTTTTTTCAGTCTTCTAGAAATTCTCTACCAAATTGACTAGCCTGTTGCCCCAACCTACATCACCTTCTTCTCTACTTATGATGACTCTATTCCCTTTTAAATGTTTTAACTAGCATCTTCATGGAATTTAGGGAAAAACACATATAAAGAAATGATTAGTCCTCTATCTTGAACCAGAGCCAGAAGAATCTCTGAGGACACAGTAGCACTTGTTAGGAAAAGGAGAAAACCATTTATCTGAAGTAGAGAAAACTCATAAGTTTTACTTCAGTTTCTTTTTCTTCTTTAAATTCAAGTAAAATCACACTTCATATGTTGAATTTTAATTTAATGCTTTTAAACATCGAAGCAGAAACTTCCTCTGTGAACACCAGAGAATGTAGCTATTCTCATACAATAGAACATGGTCATCATCCATACCATCTTCAAAATGATGGATGGAAAGGCATGAGAGCTGATTAAAGACATCAGAATGTTTCTACCATTCATCCATAAAACCCCACAGACAGATATCTGGTGTATATGTCATATAAATTCATGTATCTGCTTTATCCCAGAATTCTTTATAAAGATTATATAAATCCCTTACTTTAATATGGTCTTTGTATTTGCAATACCCAAAAGACAATGGCAAAATTGATTTTATAACACACTCTGCCATTTAAAAATACAATGTATTTTATCCTTGGTAATAACCACAAAATGATAAACTGACAGTTTTTAAATGTGTGTCAAATTTCTTTTGTTATCACCAAATTGAAAAATATTTCTAAATGCATTCCCTGGTGATAACTGACAATGACTTTAGTATCCTCAAATCTTTGATTCAACTATGTCAGGAATAAATTCTTTTCAGAATTTCAGAATAAATTTCTTGAAGATGAAAAATTTCTTATAGATTTAATTCATTCTAGTGGTTAAACTGTTCCTTGTTTCCCCGAGTTAATTGTAAAATAGAATAAACATGAACTGGATTGCATTACAACAAAAGTGATACAGGAGACTATGATGTTATACATAAATTGTCACTTCAGGCATAGTCTCTAGAAAAAGCAAGGGTTGTTACAATGAAGATAGGGGCTGCTCTTTGAAGAGAATGCAGAGCTCTCCAAGTGATAATTTACAATGTTTCTTCAAGGCATTGATCTAAATTATACTTACCGTAAAACCAATGAAACAGCAACATTCATTAACAAAGTAGGTGGCTGCCTACCTGCCTTAATTGGAAAGTTGCCTCCAGCTTTCTCTTTTAATGGAGTGCCATGGTGCTTGAAAGCCACAAAATCTGACCCATTCTTTGAGCCTTTCAGGAGGTTCCTCGTAAATAATAAGAAGGTTCTTGGGCAAAAAGAGGAGCTTCCAGCTGGGAGAGAGTCTAACAATCATGTATACCTGATTTTTACCTCCAGTCATTATCTATACGATTTCTAGCAATAAACTCTTTCATTTAAGGCTCTTACAAATCAAAAATCACTCATACTCTCTTAAGTAAGAAAGAGAATCTATTTTAGATTCAGTGAAGCTTCATGGGAAACCAAAAGACCTCAAAAAACCAAAAAACCAAAAAAACCACAACTACACCCAGGCGAAAGGATAGGTAGAATTCAAGGTAACTTTGGGAGCAACCACTTTCTAACTTCCATTTTTCTCAGCGTATCTGTGCTTCTTGGAATGCATCTGTTATTTTCCTTTCTGTTGTTCAGATTCCTCTGCTTACCCATCTTTTTTTTTTTTTAAAGATTTTATTTATTTATTTGACAGAGAGAGACACAGCAAGAGAGGGAACACAAGCAGGGGGAGTGGGAGAGGGAGAAGCAGGCTTCCCGCCGAGCAGGGAGCCCAATGCGGGGCTCTATCCCAGGACCCTGGGATCGTGACCTGAGCTGAAGGCAGACGCTTAATCACTGAGCCACCCAGGCGCCCCTCTTAAGCATGACCATAAATGACAGCCTCCTCATTAGGCCTGTAGATCCTTAAGTCAGTGACTTATTGTTGGATTTTTTTTTTTTTTAATTTTTGGCTCCAAGTCCAGAGAGGAAAAATCAGGTAGCTAATCCCTTCCTACCAGACCAATCTACTGGAGTCCTATGTCACCGGCAAGCAGTGAGTAGATCAACCCTACGCCTGGCATTTACGTTGGCCCAATACCTGTAGCCAGGGAGAGCGTGGTCGCATGGGAAGTAGGTCTATCCAGAGGGACCAGGCAGCAGTGAGGCAGCAGGACATGAAAATCTCTAGTAAACTTTCTCCATCTCATTTCCTCATCTGCAAAAGCTGGACAAGCAATGTGCTTCACAGATTTTGCGGGTGACTGAGGTATTTTGTTGACTTTTTACTTAAATAGACTTGAAATGGCATATTGTCCTTCAGTGCTTTTTGGCAAATGCCACCACTTTATTCATCCGATATAGTTGACACCACTGATGGTGGTTGTGTTCGTATTTGATCTTCGTTGCAATATTAGCATACATGAGAGTTGCCTCCAGAATACATAAACATTACCTGGGCTTTCAGAACATCTCATTGAGACTAACTTATTAAACAACGCATATTTGTAGAACACTTTATAGTTTACAAAATGCTCCACATTGGCACCATCATCTGGCCACATTTACTGCATAGGCTTACCTTCCGAGGGCTTATGTTCCTATTTCTGCTGCATCTCTGTTGCTTTGAGGCCAGAGCTCTGCTCAGCCGGGCCTCAGGTTTGCTGGGGCTGCTTCTTTCAGGCAGAAAGCTGCCAAACACGTGATTCATGATTCAATTTGGACTTCTTAAATGATAAAAATAAATCCATAAGTGAGCCCAGTGTTCACTGGAGGAAAAACACTCGGGATGGGAATACTCTGGGAAGTCAGGGACCTGGAGAAGCCATGGCCTAATTTTAAAGTAAAGCAGAAAGAAATATAGTTCAGTTCAGAAACTGTCTTGTAGTTGCCTGATTATCCAAAGATCAAAAAGTTACCCCTTACTCTTCCTTATTTCAAACTTCTTGATATCTTGCACTATGGTTAAACATCTTGGGTAATGGGGCATCTGGGTGGCTCAGTCGGTTGAACATCCGACTCTTGATTTCAGCTCAGGTCATGTCTCAGAAGTCGTGAGATCGAGCCCCACGTCAGGCTCTGCACGCAGCAGTGAGTCTGCTTGGGGATTCTCTCTCTCCCTCTCCCCTGTGGCTGTCCCCACTTGTGCTTGCACATGTGCATGCACTCTCTCTCTCTAAACAAATAAAATCTTTTTAAAAATCTTATATTACAACCACCATATTTGTATGACTTCAGAAGTGAAAAAGTAGCCTGTAGTCTTCTTACAGCTGTCTTAAAGAAGCAGGTGCCCTGCAAAAGGTGACTGTTTTAAAGTCCCATCCACAAATTATTGCTATACTCCTCTGTGGGTTCTTCCTATCTAAAAAAATACTGCATGTAATTGCACCAGTGAATTGTATCCAGGTTCACCTTTAAGTGTGATATTTAGGGAGACAGTATAAAAGCAATCTAATAGCAACTTGTGTTAGATGTGTTTCTTACCAGCTTCTCAGTTTCCAAACTCATCAAATATTGAAGTTCTTGGAGCCAAAACCAACCCTTCAGAACCTGAAACATTTATATGGAACTACACTCAGAATATAAAGAGCTAGGACAGGAAAGAAAAACAAGTCCATACAACCACAGTGTTCTGTTTCCCCCAGAATGCGTGTTCTGAAAGAAATACTGAGATGCAGTCAAAGACTGAGAGCCAGGTCTGTTGTCCTCCAGTTCCTGCGACCACCCCTGCCCCTGAGCAAGTGATAGCAAAGGGCTCCATTACTACCCACGGTGGGAAGCCCCCCTCTGGAAGCAGGACTAATGGGAGCCAGATCCTAGATCATTGTGTGGCTTAGCTTCTTGGTCTGCCTATCTTAAAATGGGATCATAGAGTAATGCCTGACTCGCATACTTCAACTGGTTGTTTAAAGTATAAAATAGGATCATCTATGTGCAACTATTTTGAAGAGCTAAAAATTGCTGTCCAAAATCAGGAATGAAGTGAAGGTAGGCTATTTTTGCTCAGAAACCAAACATTGTTTCTGCTCTTCGCCACCGAAGAGAAGCCTCAAACTAAGTAATTTTCTTTTCTTGGATATAAACAGTTTGGGAAAGAATGTTCTTACTGTGATGTATTCCCTCACCTCCATCCCACTAGGCCTTTCAGAATTCTGCTGACATTTCTCTCGACATATTTGAGGATTTTGCTGACAGTTTCCTTAGGGCCCTTTCAGCTTCTGACTACAGCACTGTCCCAGAGCCAGTCCACATGTCTTAGGGTTTTGTTATGGCAGCGCCCACATCTAGGTACTAAAACCCATTCTGATTATCCATCACAGCATTAATAAACCACTTCAAAACTTAGTGGCTTAAAATAATAGCAAACATTAATTTTGCTCACAAATTTTCAGTTGGGGCAGGGCTTAGAAGAGATAGTTCATTTTCACTTCACAGTATCATTTGGGGCTGCTTGACTAGAATTTGGAAGACCCACTTTCAAGATGACAAATTGGTGCTAGCCACCATCTAAGGGCTCATCTGGGCTGTGGGCCTGTCTATGTGGGCCTCCTGGATGTGCAGTTGGCTTAGGCTTCCTGATGGCATGGTGGCTAGGTACCAAGAGTGCGTATCCAAGAGACAGGAAGAGAAAGTTGCTAGTTTCTTAAGACTTGTGCCTGGAAACTGTCATAGCACCCTTTCTACTATATCCTAGCTTTCTCTTAGTCTTATTGCATTGGTAGAACCACCCAGAACAATGATATATAATAATGTTCATTGTGTGAAGATTTCTTTGTTTATTCCTGACTTGAATGGGAATGCTTCTAATGCTTTCAATTAAGTGTAACAAGGGAGTTAGCGTTGACATATGTATGTTTTATGATGCTAAAGAAGTATCCCTCTATTTCTATTTTACTAAAACATTTTACCAAAAATAAACGTTGAATTTTTATCAAATGCTTTTTCAACATCAGTGAGGATGACATGTTTTTTTTCTTTTGATACATTAATCCCGCGAACTAAATTAAGGTATTTTCAACTACTGAATCCTCTTGAATTCCTGGAATAAACTTTAATAAATAAAATACTTTACTGTATTTATTTTATTTTATTTTATTTATTTTATTTTACTTTATTTTATTTATTTTATTTTATTTTGTCTGTCTTTCCGACACCAAACTAAAAGGTCCTTGAAGTCAGAAGACATTTTGTTATTCATTATTGTTTTTCCCAGGTCAAATAAAGTGACTGGTAGCCAATAGGTCCTTAGACATATTTGTTGAATGAATTAAATAAATTACAGGAGTTCAATAATTATTTATTGAAGTCTTCTCAATCCCATTTCTAGAAAAAATTGCAACCATGATTAGCATAGTCTTGATCATTTCCTTCTCTTTGTTGTGTGCATTACTTGGTCAAGGTTAATGTATCTGCAACCACAAAGCTGCAAAGGGGCAGATAGGTATTTCCTATGAAATCTATTTATAGGGAGTCAAATCATAGTGTATGACCACACACACACACACCCATGAACTGGCATATTATAATAACATCCCTTTTGAGGTAGCTAACAGGACCATTTATTGTGATGGTCAGTAGCTCCTAATTATTGCTGCTAAAAAAAATGTTCTTTAATGTTTTCATTCCTAATGGCTACCTTCATTAGTACTAAAGGTTCTGAATCCCTGACTTTGTTCTTCATGCCTTAGTAGCCTAACAGCAAGGAACCAAATTCAAATTTTAAATATACTGGCCAAAATTTAACGTGCTTCTATGGCTGAAGATATGCTGCTGGACCTAAAAAGTGGTATTAATCACAAACAATCATCTTAACCATTTGGAAAAACATGACTACTGTTAATATTTTGAAAATCAGTACAACTTTCAATATAAATAAGGCAAGTGAAAGCCAAATAGCCAAATTCAAGCCCTGATTCGATCTTTATTCATGGACTAACATGTAAGTGTTCAATGCCACTGTAACTTCCATTGCACATTATTTTTAAACATTTAATAAAACTCCAAACACAGAAACTAAGAATAAGAAATTTAGGGCTTAATAATATAAGCTTATAGAAAAAAAGTTTATAAGCTTATAGAAAAAAAGTCTATCTATAAATCTTAACAGAATTCTTTAAAGAGGCCATTTAAATTATAAAATTTAGAGCTGCTGACCTAACTTCTAAGCCCGATAAATATTAAAACCTAACTAACTTCATCATCTGGAGAAGTTAGAGCCTCTACAAACATGTGTCTTCCATAGCAGACCCTCAACAATTAAACAATCTTAGGATTGGAAGGGAACTGGAAGATCCCTTAAGAGTACTAAATGGGATAATATAGGTGAAATGCATATACAAGAGCCTAATACAGGACCTGGCATTTTGTAAGCACCCAATAAATATTTGAATTAAATCTATTTCCATTGTCAGTGATTAAAAATAAATATTTCAGATAAAATTTCTACAACAAGAAACATTGTTTGCCATAATTCAGAGAATCCAGATAAGCAAACACATACATTAAACACACAGTAACAGTATTGTGCAAGTAGACAGAAAGCTGCACTGAATTTCAAGTCAGAAAAACTAAATAGAAATCCCAGTTTTACCACTTATCAGTTGTCTGAAGTTGGAAAATTCATTTAATTCATCCATATATCCATTTTCTGACTTGTAAGAATGGGAATAATCATCTCAATTAAGTCAAGTAAGATAATTCATTGCAAAGAACAATATAAATCTAGGATATTAATGTAATTGCTGTGATTATATTAGTACAGTTTCACTCTTTGGACACTGAAGAGTAGGTTTGGAAAATGACATATAAATTCATCTGCAATATTATAGGAAATTTCAAGAGAGATATGGAAATTAATACGTTTTTGGAAAAGTAGTGTTCCGAGGGTATACCACATTGTAAAAATAATAAATCACTACAAATCAGATACAACAGATAAATTTTGCTCTTAACACAGCAAATGCTTCAGGGCCCATGCAGTTTTCCCCAAAGAAGTTTAACTTAGGGTTTATAACCAAACACCTCCGCAGTGGCAAGAGAGGACTATATCAACCACCTTAAAACCATCCAATGGACTCACTAGAGAGGTTCCTCAATTCTGGAACAGTTTTGCAAATATTTTTAAAATACCAGATAAATTGGCTAAGATGTAAAATATAAATCAGCTTTGGGGAGGCTGATATAAATAATTTTGAAAATAAATTAAATATATGCCCTTAATTCATCATAAAAGAACTTTCAGAAAAACATCAGAGGCTTTAAACATAACAGGCTAAATCACACATCAAGATACCTTTGCAATAATTGGACATTTTATTCTTCACAATAAAATACTAAACTATGAAGCATGGTTTCCTAGTAACAGCAGTAATACTAGGTAAATAAAATAGAATTCAGTTTACAGCAATCAGCAACCATTCAGCTTCCAATGAGAGGTTGAAATCATTTGGATGCTTACTTTTTCATTTCCATTATCATAAAATGACACAAAAAAGAAATTGACTTTCTAAGTATAGAATTATTTTTTCAAAATTTGGTGGAGGCATTGAAGTGGTACCCCAATGTTCTCTGGACAATCTGGGCCCTTCTTGGCCAGTGTATAATTATCCCCAACAAGGTTCTCCTTACCCCATGAGTGAAGGAGAAGGCTTCCCACATGAAATAAATTTTGAAGGGCTAAGACCAACCTCATCTCTACTCACTGATTTGTGAAATACCACACTTAAAGTGTTTATTTTTGTTTGCCTGGGGTTCTTTGTTTTGTTTTGTTCTTGCCTTTTATGTAAGGCTTTCTGGTCCCACATTTCAAAAATGCAAATATTCCAATATGCACACTCATGTCTCCAGTATAAACCCTTCAACCAAATTAAATGCTGGACATGTACAAGAATTGTACCAGGATACATAAGAGATGGTTTGTGTAAATAACTCAACTTGGTACCTACTACGGAAATGCAATGAGCCTGTCTTGCTCCATAATATCAAAGGAATGTAATGCTAAAATCATGAGAAAGTGAAGGACATAGATAGGATTTTTCTACTCTACTCTTAAAAAATCTTTGATACCTATAGCCAGTCATTTACAACCAATCACTAGCAGACAACAGAATGGTAAGTAAAAAAATAATAATGGAAAAACTCAGAAAAATGATCTCCTATAAATTTTATATGTATTGCTTTTGACATGTAGAGATAGGCAGAAATATCATATTTTATACTAGAAAAATTACTGTTCGTGGAAAGTAATGATGTAACGTATGTTGTTTTGTAAAACACATCATGTTACATAGGAGGCACACCATATGTTTATGTTTTGGAACATGGTATGCCATAGTATGCCATAGCATAGCAATCTGTCTTGGTTATCTACCAAAAATCCATTCCCCTAATCTTCCTTCCTGAAAGATCCCTGTTTTTGTTTTGTTTTGTTTCACTGGCCTGCCCTACTTCCTACGGTCAAGTGCTTAGGAAGGATATTCTAATTCCTAGCTGAGGAGTAAAGGCTCATTAGTCCATGCCAATCATGGTAACCCTTTGCCAGTGACTGGCTTAGAAATAGGCATGTAGTTCAATTCTGATCAATGAAACAAACTAGAAGTCCACTGTGGAGCCCTCTTTACTGTTTAAAAAAATAAAAAGACAGAGGTATCTGGGTGGCTCATTTGGTTAGGCATCTGACTCTTGATCTCAGGGTGGTGAGTTCCAGCCTCAAAGCTTGGGCCCCATGCTCAGTGTGGAGCCTACTTAAAACATTTTTTTAAAAAGACACAGAAAAAAAAATCTCTTTTACTCAACAGTGTTTTGTCTAGGTGCAATGCCTGGAACCACTGCAACTATTTTGTGACCACTAATGATGGATGATCCAGTATACTCAGGATGGCAGAGCATAATAATGGAAAAACCCAGATCCTTTACCTCATCACGCAACTTAATTAACCAATCCTGCAGCTCTTTTGCCTCTGGACTTCTTATCATGTAAGATAATACATATTACTGGTTAAGACCATTGAGTTGGGCTTTTTTGTAGCCCAAAGTATTCTAACTACTACAGAATATATGTTTATCACAGCAAAGCATTTGAAAGGTCTCTTGAAATATCTCTGTATATTCAATGGAGAAATGTGGATTGAAGAATAGTTTAATTGGGCAGGTTAATAGATGGTTACATAATGGAAGGAAGTCTTTGATAGTGTGTCTGAATTCTTTTTGCCTTTAGCTTCTTCTGCTGAACTTTTTTGTAATCAACAATGGATAACTACACAGAAGACGTAGGCCATGTAGATAATTTAGCAGAAAGCAATAATGTGCTAGATGACAGAATCAGAACTGAAGATTTCTTTTCCCAAGGAATTATATGAGTGCCCGATGTTTCTATCCTACCTCAAGATTCTTTTCAGCTCTTACCCACCTCAGCTTATCTGTGAAGCTTTTCCTTATCCCCCACTCGTAGACACAGTTTCATACACATATCCTATCCCAGTCCAGCCCCTTGTCTCTACCACTATCCCAGCTCTCACTGAACCTTCATATATATTTGTTTACTTATCTATGCATGTGAGCTTGCAGAAAACAGAAACCATGCTTTATTCATCTTTGTACCTTCAGCCTCCCATTTGGTGCCATTGGTGGCATAAATGCCTGCCTGAATAAAAAAGCAAATGAATGAACAAATAAATGGGTTGACTGTAAAGAAACAGCTTCCTTTCTGTGAAGCTGAAGGACAAGAACAAAAGAAACAAAATTGAAAAGTTAATGGAAACTACTGAAGAACAGGAACAATCTGAGTTTAGACTCAATACAGCACCTTATTTAGAAACATTTCAGGAGGCTCTTCTCTCTCCTGACTGAGCCTTCCTTTCTTTCATTTGTGACCTGTCCACATATGTGCGTGCACATGCATGAACACACAACATAACATTATAGGTGGCCACAGTTTTTCACACTCTTTTAAGACTTTCTTTGCAAGTGCCCTCAATTGCTAGGATTATGCTTTAAACAACAATCACTGTGCATTTGCGGTTATTATAGAAATCACTGGTAGCCTAGATAGAGTAACTTGTCCTTCAGCCTCTGAAAAGTCCTGTGCCTATGTAGAATACTTGGAATTAAAATCTAATCCCCACATAATTTCCTACTCTTTCAACAGGCTGCTGAAAATGTTTTACTTCCCACTGTCTTCTCCAGTGCTGCTCCAAGTTCCCTTCCAAATACATGTCAACATATAAACCTAAGATATAAGATTTATGCTACTTCTTTATGATACACAACTAAATATCTATATGTTTTCTAGAAAACCTAACAATTCAAAATAAAGCATATATATGTGTTAAGAATTAAAAGGATATACCCAGTTCACTTGAGGAGGAAATAGAGATGCATTGTTTTCAGAGTACAGCAAGAAAGCCGAAGGGATGATAGACAAATGCTTAGTTGGAACTCAAAGGCACAGCCACTAGAAATCAAAAACACGCTAATAAAACCACTGACCAAATCATAAAAGCAAATTAATACTAGAGTTTTATTTCATTATCAAAACAAGGTTCCAAGTTAACCCCTGTACGTGGAATGAGCTCTTGAACGTCCCCATTTAGACTGTGTTGTGAAATCAAACTGAGAGTTGGCAGGAAAACTGAACACCTGAAAATTCACGTATGAGTCTTTGTGAAGACGAATTTAAATTGTCACTTAAAATTTAGAAAATGTGACTAGAAGGCACGTGAGTAGTTATTTTTGCCTAAACTTAAACAATCCAAACTTAAACAATCAGAGGTGACCAGCCTCTATTCTCTCAGACTATGGTAACCACCACTTCCTTCAGCTCCAAGTGAAAATTATTTGTAAGAAATATAGTGTTGGGAGATAGCCTGGGTAATAGATTCTCTATGTCATGTCTTCTATGATTCTATGATTTTTAGAGGTTTGTGCTTTGTAACTGTTACAGTGTGTTAACTATAGAAAAGGGAAGAATGAGCATTATACTAACCTACATGTATATAGGTGATAGAATATAGAAGTTCAAATATTAAATTTCAAAACTCAGTTCAATAATCAATGACTGAGCTCACACTCTATGTACTGCTATATATTTTATGCTTTGCTATGTATTGATTTTTAAAAAGTCACATTTATGAGTCCTACACTCAAAAAATCTTATCTTCTTAAGGAAAATATAACCAAATGATGAAGAGAAGTGTTTCTCAACACATTTTCAACCACAAAATATTCACCATGAACTAGTCACATCATGATCTTATGGACCTTGGGTCTGAACCTGATGTCAAATGCAATAAGACATTTGGGGATCCTGCAGGTGGAAGAGCGTATTTTGCATATGGCAGTTAGGCTAGAAGGCACAGGGCAGCCTCTGGAGGTTTTAAAATATTGACTCCAAATTTTTTGACATGGCTCATGTCAAGAAGTGGGGTCTTTATCCCTGCCCCATGATTCTAAGTAGGCTTGCGACTGCTTCAGTCAAGATGAATAGAGTGAGGGGGGCTGGGTGGCTCAGTTGGTTAAAGCAACTGCCTTCAGCTCAGGTCATGATCCTGGAGTCCCTGGATCGAGTCCCGCATCGGGCTCCCTGCTCAGCGAGGAGCCTGCTTCTCCCTCTGACCCTCCCCCCTCTCATGTACTCTCTCTCATTCTCACTCTCTCAAATAAATAAATAAATCTTTAAAAAAAAAAAAAGATGAATAGAGTGAAAGTGACTCTGACTTCTGAGGCTAGAACAGAAAGGACCAGTCACTTCCCACCTGGTTCTCTTTTGAATTCTTGCTCTCTAGATGCATCCTTTCAGGAAACTCGAAGACCCCAAGGGCCATGTAATGAGAAGCCCAAATCCAGGGAGAGGCAACGCAGAGGTGCTCCTGTTGACAGCCCCCAGCTGACTTCTCCTTTTGAGTCATCCCAGCTGAGATGCATAGATGTGAGATAAGAATCCTCTAGATCAGTGGTTCTCAAATATTAGCATGCATTAGAGTCACCTAAGGGCTTATTAAAGACATAGATAACTGAGTCCCACTGCTGAAGTTTCTAATTCAGCACATCTGGGATGGGACTAGATAATTTGCATCTAAATTTCCCAGTGATTCAAGAACGACTGCTGTAGATGATTCAAGTCTCCAATCATTGGTGAAACCCTAACATCATGGAGCAGAGAGAAGCCATCCCTGGTCTGCCCTGTCTGGATTCCTGGCCCACAGAATCTATGAACAGAATTACTCCACCTTTTCCCATTCAAGAAGGTATGTTAGAATGAAAATTAGTAAAATGACATTATAGGATACTTTTAATTCATTCTAATTGATTTCAAAGTAAACATTCACAAACTTCCATGCTTTAATGATTAGCTTTAACTATTAATGTGATGCAACACAGTTCACAAGTGATTGTAAAACATCACTGCTTACTCACCACATCTAGAAGACTACCCTATTTAAGAGCATGAGCTTTGAAATTAGTAGAGCTGGTTTTGAATCTCACCTCTGCTACTTAAATGCTAGCACAGCAACCAATGGAGAAGGGGAAAAGCCTAAGGGGTTTGTGTGCCTGGGTTTAAATCCCAGGTCTAGCACCTTCCAGCTGCGTGTGATCTGAAACAAGATACAATCTGAGTAAGTCTCTGTTGCTCCATTCCTAGAATGGCCTGAGAAGACTGTTGTGGTCATTAAATGAGATAATGCTCTTAAAACAGTGCCTGGGACTGAGAAGTCACCCTGTAAATATCTTATGAAATGGTATGTGTCCTTTAAATAGGCTAACTCTGAGAATTAGAACTTCCTCTACAAAACCATGATAACAGTCAATATCAATCTCATAAGGTGATCGTTAGGATTAAATAATAAACAATACATGCCCAATAAAAGGCAGATGATGACAATGATTATACTGCTATGAAACAGGATATTATCAGGGACAGAAGGTATAAATGAGCAAGTTCTATTCCAATAAAATAGAGCTTGCATGACACAGAGTGTCTTAGCCCAGCACTGATCAAATAGTAAAGGAGTATGTGTTATTAACAGTTCCATGATAGAATCAAAGGGATTCCTGAAAGTCTGTTCATTTACACTCTGCAGCTAAAGTAAGAACTGCACTAAATCATCGTATATTCTGGCCACTGTCCCATTAGCATCAGATCCCGGGAGTTGTGAACCAAGCACCATCCCAGCAGTTGTGGATCAAGCAATTCCTCAACCTCCAGTATCTACTCCTCTTTCTTCCCTCGGTACCCAAAGTACAGGTTTGAGGTACCATTTTTAATAGACCTTGCACTACTGGATTATTAGACAGGCAGAAAATCCAAAGGAATATTAGTCAGTAATGAATACGTTAGCTAATAACTCTGAGACGAATGGAATGAAGGGGGACTTTAAAAAACTAAGAACATTCAGGACCCAACAAAATAAATCTATAGTAATGTAATGATGGGTGAGCAGATTGCCATTTGGATGTGAGATTTCCCAGTTCAGTTAAACCACAGTTCATAAGAGGCTACTTTCTTCTAAGGTTGGTCTAATGATTACAGATTTTAAAAAACACAGACATGGCTTTCTTTAAAAATTGTTTCTTATTCATGATGTGTTTTATTCTTTGTGTAACTAGAAGATGCTAAAAGAAAAGTTAGGTAAATATTTTCCTTCTCTCTGGATGGGGAATAATTTTCTAAGCATAAAGAAATAAAAGAGGTCACAAAAGAAAAGATAAATAGATTTGACTACATAGAATTGAAAGTTTCCATATGTTAGGAAACACCAAACTAAATGAAAACTGAGAAATAACATCATCCACAAAGCATTTATATCTATAGTATACAAACCAGTAATAAAACTCTAACATCTCAGTAGAAATATGGTCTAGAACCAGACACAGATAATTTATGTTATTAGTGGAAAAAGGATTGCAAACTTAAACGATATACATTTTCCCCCTTAACTAATAAATTAGCAAAGATTTTGAAATATGTTAATATTTTATGTTGGTGAAGAATGTTAAGACCAAGTTTCTAATAACCTTCGCATGAAAGTGGTCCAATTTTTCTGGAAAGCAATTTGGCTAAATAAATGAGAAGTAATAAAAAATGTTTTCAATCCTTGATCCTGTGAACCCACTTCTAAGTAAACTTGGAAAATTGCCCTGTGAAATAATCAGAGTTTCAGTCAAAATCTGAAGGACAAAGGTATTTACCAAGGCTTTCTTTATAACAACAAAATTTGTAGAATAGCATATACTTGACATTATGGATTAAATAGTTTTATATTTCTTATGAATATTATGCAGTCATATAAAAATTTCAAATTCTAGTGATTTGAGAAAATTCATACCAAAAAAATCACAGAAAAAAATCAAGATGCAGAACAGGATTTATCAGAGATAGCTTTTGAAATTTTTTGGTATTGGCTTTCTGGAGTGCTGCATTGAGGTATATGCTGACATAGCATCTGGGCTCAGCAGGAAAGAAGGCTGTGATCAGTAATATCTGCCATGGGTATAAAAGGTAGGGATGGCACTGTATCTGCCATCCCTAGTAGTACATGCAACATGGTCCCAATCATTTATCAGCATATAGTGTGCCGTGTGTGTGTGTGTGTGTGTGTGTGTGTGTGTGTGTGTGTGTAAAATCACTCCATTGTAACTGTGATTCTCTTTAGCCTGTGCTACTAGGGTGATTTGATTTTAAAATATTTGGGTAGTTTTAAAATTTACTATATGGAGCACATATTGATTTTGTATTATTATTTTTTTAGATCTTCAAACTGTTCAAATGATTTTTTAAAGATTTTATTTATTTGAGAGAGAGAGATTTATTTATTTGAGAAAGAGAGCATGAGCAGGGGGAGAGGGAGAAGCAGGTTCCCCGCTAAGCAGGGAGCCCAACTTGGGGCTCAATCTCAGGACCCTGGGATCATGACCTAAGCCGAAGGCAGACGCTTAACGAACTGAGCCACCCAGGCGCCCCTGTTCAAGTGATTTTTTTTTTTTAACAAGATATTACATTCACTCTGGGGAAGGTGACAGGAATAAGGGATAAAAACATAGGCAAATAAATTCTAGAGAGATTTTGTAGGTGCTTTCTTTTTTTTCCGGGAGGTAAATGTGTTATTAAATTTAGAAATATCTTTCACAATACAGGTTCGCTCAAAGTCTCTTCAAATTTGGTTATGAATAAGAATGTGACCTTTTGTCTCCTATGGAAATCCAAGCACTTGAAGGAACATTTCTGTGAATGAGCTAAAAAAAGAATCCATTTTTGTCAGTATAAATAGCCAAAGGTCCTGAAACTAATAAGACCACCTTTGAAAAGGCCAGTCTTATGGTGAGCTTTTAAAATTTTTAAACAATTAATGCTACTTTTCTTTTTCTTTACTAATTTGTATACTGCTCAGTCATCCCCACTCTCAAAGCTGATTTTGATATTTTCTAAGCTCTGATTTCTTTGAAGAGAGTAATTACCAGGTGAAGAAGGAAGTGGGTATGGTTTCTTGGCTGAATTTCCTCCACCTTATGAGGCTGTCTCAGAATTGGAAGCCATAAGCTTCAGGGAGTCAAGAGACAAAGGGCCCAGATGCAGTTCTCCCTTTAATTAGCTCTGTGACATGAGACAAGTCATTTTCTCTGTTCCCTCTCAGAATTTCCACATCGGTAATATGAAAATATAGTGTTACTGTCCTCCAGGGCAGGATATGTGAGGATAAATCGAGTAAAAGATGCAAGATGTATAAGTCGACAGGAGGCCATCCTTCCTACTGGGTCTCTCTTGCCCCATGACAGTGTACAAATCCCTCCTAAGGTGTTAACTGATAATTAGGATGTTAACTACCAGCCAAGGAGTCAGGGATATTTGAGTTTTTAAAAGTAAATTAAGTGGGATTGTCCCCAGTTTCAGAAGTGGACAGTGTTGGCAAGATATCCAGTGCTGACCCCAGGGAGTTTTGGGGGAGGATGTCTGGCTATAATTTCCCAAATCCTCCCCCAATTCTCTTAAAACAAAATCCATTAAGACAATCATATATTACCTTTTATTAAGTCCTATTAGACTACAGCTGAGTGAATTTGTCACCTTGCTCACAGCTGATGTTTGTATTCCTCTGCTCCTTCATTGTATATCTATGTTCCTAGGAACATCCAGATAAGTGTTAATGTACTGTTAACCTTACTGAGAGTAGAAACAGATTGTGAGAAGTCATTATTGGATAGGCTCCTAATAACTGGTATCTTCTTGGGGAAAGCCTAAATATGCCAAGGTTACATCCCAATCAAAGTGAGGACTCTCATTGCTTCAATGCATAGGCCCCTTTATGTTTCCTTCCTTACCACGTCTATATCCGTTGCAGGTTGAACAAATGCTTCCTCTGTGGAGGCACTTGCCATACCTCCCTATTCATGGATGGACAAAAGAACAACATGCCAAGAGTTTTCATGGGCTGCGTTACATCACTTTTGGAAATATCTTTGTTTCCAAATTGTGGACTTGCAAAAAAAATATCTAAGCTCAAATACTGAAACATGAGGAGTCTTGCTTTGCACTTATTTAAATTTTTGATGAAATATATAAGCTAGATCTTTTGCTCTCTATATAAAATATTATAATTGCATTAAAACTACATTCTATTTTTCCTTATTATGTAGAAGGTTTTTCAGGAGAGCATGGTCCAAGATGGAGGCGTAGGAAGACCCCAAATTCAACACAGAATCTACAATTACATAGAGAGCAAATCCTCCAGAAGAACTGAGGGCTAATTGAACAGCTTCAGCACAACCAACGATAGCAGGACCACATAGGGAGGGGTAGAAAAGATGGAGACAAGGAACCTCACTCACTATGAGACAACCTGCAGTAGAGAGAGAGATCACAGAGGGACAAATTCACCCGCCCTGGGGCACAGCAAAGAAACAGTAGTTTAAAGGACAACTAGACTATAAGTAAAGGAAATCCACTTACTCTAACCCTACAGCATCCACCTTTCTGCACTCCCACAGCAGTTCAGTGTGGCAAACTTCACTGTTGTCTTATTTTAAGAAATTGCCCCAGCCCCCCCAACCTTTGGCAAACACCACCCTGATCAGTCAGGAGCCATCAACACTGAGGAAAGACCTTCCAGCAGCAAAAAGATCACAACACACTGAAAGCTCAGATGATGGTTAGCATTTTTTAGCAATATAATATTTTTAATCAAGATATGTACATTGTTTTTAGACATAATGTTATTGCACACTTACTAGACCACAGTATAATGTAAACATAAGTTTTGTGTGCATTTGGGAAACCAAAAACTTCATTTGACTTGCAAATGTGCAAGTGCAACATGTGCTTTATGACAGGGGTCTCTCCGAAGTAAGCCTATATTGACAATAGCCAAGATATGGAAGTAACCCAAATGTCCACCAATAGATGAAAGGATAAAGAAGATGTATGTATGTACATGATAGAATACTATTCAGTCATAAAAGAGAATGAAGTCTTTCCATTTATAGCAACATGGATGAACCTAGGGGACATTATGTGAAATAAGTCAGACAGAGAAACACAAAAGCCATATTGTCTCAGGATCACTGAACGCTATGGTCAAGAAAGAATTCTTGAGATGTTTTACTGTGCAATTTAGTAAGTTTATTCAAGTAGCACAGGGACAGGACCCATGGGCAGAAAGAGTTGTACTCTTGCTGTATGAAGCTGGTGGTTACATGCTTAGTGCTCGAGGGCAGGTGGGGGGGCAGATATTCAGGGAGTATTAGGTCATAAATGTCTTCTTGGAAAATTCTATGTGTAAAACTACTTTTGCAAGATTTCTCTGGTGTTTATTTCAGCTCGATATTAGCTATCAGTGAGATTTACAGGCAGTCATGAGACCCTTTAAGAATATTACAACCAACACTTACTTGATCCTTATCAAAACTCTGTGGGCTATAGGTGAGCCTTCTGTGCGAAAGGTGAACATTTTTCTGCTTCTATCCCTCATCAGTATGATTTCACTTGGATGTGGAATCTAAAAAACAAAACAAGCAAACAAAACAAAACAGACTCACAAATACAGGAAACAAACTGTTAGTTTCCAGAGGGCAGAATAGGTGAAGGGGATGAAGGTTTACAAACTTGCAGTTATAAAATAAAATAAGTCATGGGGATGTAATGAACAGCATGGGAACAGTATCAATAATATTGTAATAACTTTGCATGATAATAGATGCAAACTAGACTCATGGGGATCATGTCATAATGTATAAAAATATCTAATCACTCTGATGCACACCTGAAACTAATAGCATATTGTTTGTCAATTATATTTCAGTGAAAAAAAAAAGTTTAGGCTACATAAAAATAATATTTAACCTGGCTGGTATGGGTATAAATTGTGTCCACCATTCTGGAAAGCAATTCAGCCAAATACATTGGAGCTTTAAGTGTTCTCATGCCATTTGATCCAGTACACTTTCAGGAGTTTTTCCGAATTCAATGATCATGTATATACACAACTGTTCTTATCTACAAATATATTCATACATATTATTTGTAATAACAAAGGCAGTCCATAAAATAGAGGAAACTGCGTAAATGATGGTACATTGTGCATTATTATGCATATTATGCATAACAATGCAGCCTTTAAAATGATAATTACATAGATTTTAAGTAAGTAAACATGCAGACGAAATCATAATAATTGTTATAAGGTTATAAAACTATATACATAGAATAATCCCCAATAGGTTAATAATATTCAGTATATGCTTAACATAAGAAAGGACTGGAAGAAAATACACAAAAATGTTAACAAGGTTATTTCTGGGTTTGGGTGAATTTTGTGTTTTTAAATTTTTTTTTCACATTTTTCTGAAAATTTAATGTCTTTCAAATAAAAAAAAGAAATCTCTCCACCTCCCCCCAAAAAGAAAGATTTTCTCTGGAAAGATTAAATTTTTAAATATAATATGCACCCAAAATGTATGCATGTAAGAAAGTGTTATATGGCATTTTATGTAAAATTAAAGATATTTCTTGATTCTCTGTCCCAAGGGTAGCCATTTTTTCGATTAAAGTTAAAAATGTCATTGTGGAGCCTTGAAAAGAAGCTTATCCAAAATAAAGAACATTTTAAAAAATGCTTAAATGTTGCTTGTGTATGTCTTTAAGAATAAATACTTATTTCTACTAGAATCAATTTATTAATATTTATATTTTGCTTGACAGAAGTGATGTTTTTCCAGTTATTCAGTCTTCTTACCAGTGGACATCATTCTCCAAAACAGGAATAGTAAATCTAAAATTTCCCCCTTCTTGTATTTTTTCTGTTTACTTCTAGGCATTACTATGATTTGCTAGGGGAAAAAAATATTAAATCATCTTCTTAAGGTCAAGTCACAACTGATTCAGAAATTGTTTGATTTACATTGGTCCCACTGTATCATTTCTGTGGTACTTGCAGTGAGGTAAGTGATTGATCCTGCATATGGCCAGCCAGGCAAAGGCCCATGTTGCCCTGAAACTGCTGCCAAATAGGCATCAATTAAGCTCCATGGAACCATACATAGAAAGATGAGCATAATGACAGCATGCTTCTGAGTCCCCAGAAGGTGCAGGGGTACAAACTAGCATCACAGACATAAACAAACAGAAGTGGGGCGAGAAGGTACAGACAGGTGTGAGGCTGGACCTGGGCTTTGGTGCATGGGTTCTCTATGTCAGTGGCTTTATCTGGTGAAAACTTTTGTCCCACTTTGGACTGGCAGCTTCTCGGTTGAAGTGGGATAGTGTGCGACCCTTGGTATGTTGCATAAAGCTATAGAGATAGGCTTTCTTTTCCTACGTGGCCAAGTGGCCACATTTGATAACAAGCCTCTTTCCTTAGTGGACTTGGGCTCCAAAAAGGCAGATTGAGATAATTCTCCACCCCCCGCCCCACCCCTGCCCCAATTTTTACTCTCTTTGACCCATTCCCTACTCTGATCAGACCCAACCTTTCTGGGTGAATATAAAGGCAAACTTAAACATCAGTATAAATACCTTGCTAAATTTTAGTTTGACAAATTTGAAGAGCATAGTCAGTGGTTTAGGAAATAAGCTTAATGTCCGTAACTTTTAAGATAGTATGGAGATAACATCACACATTACTCCTTCATTTATTACATCTATATACTTAATGTTTGTATCTATATTTATCTGTATCTTTCAAAACAAGCATTTATTGAACATCTACTATGTACCAGGCCCTATCTAAGGTTCAAGAACATTTGATTTAGTAGAAGCCACAGACATGTTAATAAAAAGGGTATTTCCACAGTGTATGATGAGTGCAACATTATATCAATACCAAGTTACAAGCAAACACACCAAGACAGGAGTAATTAGATCTAACCAGGACATGTGGGAAGGCCCCTCAGTGTGATCTTTGAGCAGAGCTCTTTAAATTAAACAGAGTTTGCCCTGAAGATGAGGGTGGAAGGGAACTCGAGGCAGAGAAAAAGGTATTCCAAGGTGCAGATGAATGGAGCAACAATGATGTACTCAGGGGTTCCAAGTAGTTCAACATAGACAGTAGAGGGCAGTGTAGGCAGAAGAGGTGGCGAAGGACTGGGTTTTCCATAAACCTCTACACTTCTTTCTGTAAACAAAGAATAGCTGTTAAAGTATTAAGCAAGGATCTGATCTGCAGATCAAAACGAGTATTCTGGAGGCAAAGAAGGGGGTATATTGAATGGGATATACACTCTGAGGCCAGTTAAGCAGGCAATTGTTAAAGCTCCTATGGGAGATGTTGGAGACCTGACATGACTTTAGACTATAAAAGGATAGTTTCAAAAAGAAAAGAAGAAGAGCATTAGATGTTTAAATTTCAAAATCTGTTGTACTAAAGCTGAGGGCAACACGGGGTTCAGAGAAAAAGAGAAATGGACTAGGGAGGCCAGGATGCAGTCTTCATAAGGAGAGAAGAGAGGAGAGGGGGTGAAGGTGGGATCTATATGCAAAGACATACATTACATTGCATCTAATTGGAAATGATGCCCTTTACCTGGAACTAAAACCTATTACCATGGCTTGACTGGAAATAAATGTAGCAATAAATTCTGATGTTGCAGAAAAAGAAATAGGAAGAAAAGAGAAAAACTCATGTTATATGGGTTAATCTTCTATCACTGGGGCTCGGGTCCTGCTGTTTGGTAGCAGAACTAAATCTCTCTGTTCCCAGATCTCTTTGGCTGCAAAGGTTCACACTTGGCCAGGCTCAGAGGCAAGGAGGATTCAAATAATTTGTTTAGCCTTCCTATAATTCCTCCAGGGACCAGAATGAGCATCAGATCCTTTTAGAAACTCACAGTCTACCCTGCCCTTGACTCAGGAATTCCAAGTCATTGTGTTCTGATCTTCCCCATCTTGGCTCCAGCCTTATACAACCAGATGGAAAGAACTCCTCTGTTAACTCTCTCCATCTGGACCTGAAAGACCCAGCTAGGCCCCCAGCTATGTGCTGGTCCCCTCAGGATCCGTACTTGAGGAAGCTCATTCTCGATACTGAATGACAATGAATTTGAGAGAACCAAGAGCAGCAAGCAAGTGGTGGTTGCCTGGACTAGATGGGTGGCTACAGTGATGAAGAGAAGAATACAGATTTGAGAGCTATTTGCCAGAATTTTAGGGGCCGATTGAAAATGGGCAATGAGGTGCGCCTGGGTGGCTCAGTCGTTAAGCGTCTGCCTTCAGCTCAGGTCATGATCCCAGGGTCCTGGGATCGAGCCCCGCATCAGGCTCCCTTGTCTGCGGGAAGTCTGCTTCTCCCTCTCCCACTCCCCCTGCTTGTGTTCCCTCTCTCGCTGTGTCGCTCTCTGTCAAATAAATAAATAAAATCTTTAAAAAAAAAAAAAGAAAGTGGGCAATGAAAGAGAAGGAAGAGTCAAGGAAAACTTTCAGGCTTTTGATCTAAACTGTTGGGTAGGTTGTGGTTTCATTTCTCAAACTAGAGAACACAGGACATAGGATTTCAGCTGGAGACCTTGTGAAGTTGAGGCACCCATGAGGCCTCTAAGTAAAGATGTTTGATGGTCTGGACATTCACGTTTGGGGGTCGGGAGAAAAATCTGAACAGGATAAATGATTCCGGTATCATCAGTGTATAGATTGCAAAGCTGGCATCTCCCTGGGAGAATGACTTGAGCACAAAAACCAGAACCCAGGGGAAGATCCATATTTTTAAAAAATTGGAGAACAGAAGAGACTTTGGAGAAGAAAAGGAAAGTCTGCTGGGAGGGACAAGACCAACCGGGAGAGTAAAATGTATAGAAAAGTACAAGGAGCAAGGTGTGGCTAACACTATAAAATACTGCTGAAAAATGAAATAAGGTAATTACTGAAAAGTGTTCATTCATTTTCGGGACATGGAGGCTAGTGGTGACCTTGGAGAGAGCAGTTTCAATGAAGCAGGAAGAATACAAATAGAGATACAAACCAGAGAGGAGAGACTGAGAAGAAAAGGAGAAACCGAGTATAGAAATGCGTTCGCTAAGTTTGCCTGTCAAAGGCGGGGGAGAGAGAAAGCACAGGTGGTGAGGGACGTGTAATGAAGATAGTGTATAAATGAGAAGATGAGGCATCATCATAATAATTGGAGAGCAATTCTAAAGCAGCCATGCAAAACAAACGTGAACAAATGTGGAACAAACCATAACAGTGGGGTGTGGAGGAAATCAGAGGAAGGAAGCAAGTGTTGTGAACCCGGGGGACTGCAGAGCAAGTACCAACAAGACATGGAAATCAAGAGAGTTGGGTTCAAATTCTTGTTCTGGCACTTGCTAATGTTCCCTCATGTGTAAAATGGGGATAATCTTTACCTTTCTGAGATAATCTGCACAAAAGTGTCTTTGCCACTGAGTAAAAACTTAGCACACATTAGTTTCTTTTTTTCTCATTTGCAGGTTAAAACAAAGGAGCAAGAAGACTTTAATAGTAGGATATAAGTATGCAAAATATAGAAACCTCACATAAAAAAACAATTTTTTGTATTTTCATATTTAAAATACATGAAGGTGAAGTCCTATGATAATGTCAATACCTTATATTTCACACCACTTTAAAATGTGTCCTGTCATCTCATTTTAGTCACAAAACAAGTCTATGAGGGAAGTAGGACAAGTATTCTTATCCCTTGTTAAAGATGCAGAAACTGGGGCATGCTGAGGTTAGGGAACAGCCCATCCTCGGGTGTTAGCAGTGGAGGCTGGGCTCGAACTGGTCTCTGGAGTTCAGTGCTTTGTTTAGGAGCCCGTAATATGCAGATAAAAGCTAACTGCAGTCGCAGTAGTACATCTAGAACAATGTTAAATGGGAAATTATTTGGTACTTTTCAATTTTTAGAAATGAATACATTAGTTTAAGTTTCATTCAGCTCATTTCATGTCATCAGCACAACAATTAATTCTCTGGTATTGAATCCTCCTTGCCTCTGAGACTAACCAAGTGTTCTCCTTTAAAGCTAAGGAGACATGGAAGTAAGAAGTTTAGTACCCCAGCAGCAGGACCTGAGCCCCAGTGATGGTGTGGAGAAAACAACACACCTATCCAAGGATGACACAGCAACCAGGAGAGGAAGGTTGGTTAAAATATCCAGGAGAGAGGATTTCTAGCAAAATGGAACTGCAAATGAAGACAGAGATCAACCCAAGTCAAAATATTACTACTATTACTACTGCTGCTGTTACTAGATATGCATCTACTAGATACATATATATATGTAGATATGGATATATGGAGATAGATGGATAGATGGATAGATAGATAGATAGATAGATAGACAGACAGACAGACAGGCAGCAGAGATAATAGGACTACCAACAACAGTAATAGCAGTACATGGGAGAAGTCAATTTCACCATTTCCCCCACTCCCCAAAAAAGACATAAGGGAACACAAATCTATGATTTTCAAACTTTAAAGAGACCTAAATGAGTCACCTGGAAGATCAAGTGGAAGCAATTGCTGGAAAATTTCTATTCAAAGAGCTACAAATTACAAACAACAACAACAACAACAACAAAACATTAGAGTAGGTAGGCAGACTTAGGGTACATAACACGAAAATGATAGGAATTCCAGGAGAAAAGTTGCATATTGAGGAGAGATTGTAATTATGCTAATAAGAGAAAACTAATGTCCCTGAGTTGAAGGAAGAGAACAGATTTGAAGAGCTTGCTGAGTTTCAAGCAGGACACACATTTAACATAACCAAGTAAAATTCATGAACTTAAGAAAAGAGAAGTTAAAAACAAAATATTAGAAGGACTTGGCTTCTCATCTACACATACCAGAGGAACCCAGAAAATAATAGATTACTATCACCTAATCTAGAGGAAAATGTACGGCAACCCAAGAATCCTAAGGTCCTCCAAGATACCACTTACCAGCCAGGTTAAAGGAAAGATATTTGCCAAAAAGCAGGAATTCAGATAACTCCCACTGAAAAGAGTACTGGATATATACCTACAACCAAACAGCAAATTAATAAGAAGAAAGACCTTGAGAAAAGGAAAGATGAAGATAGAAGGGAACAGCAGTGATTTTAACCTTGCAACATGCATACTTAAATTTAAATGGATAATAACTAGGAGTGTATAAAATATATCCAAAATAAGGATTCTTCAAGAAAAAAAAGTTATGTTACAAGTAAAAACCTAATAGAAAGTAAAAAATTATCTCAACAAAACCAAGGAAGTGGGGTGGTAATGAAGAAAGGGGTAAGGTAAAAGTTTTCTGGTTGTCCCATTTATATGGGGGAGACTAGCATGAGAAAAGTAAAAACATTCTAAAACTGCCTGTTGGATTAAGGCAAAAGTCTTGGAGTAATTGGGGAAATAATTTCTTATTGTCATACAATAATATATAAATAGGGGGCGCCTGGGTGGCTCAGTTGGTTAAGCGACTGCCTTCGGCTCAGGTCATGATCCTGGAGTCCCGGGATCGAGTCCCGCATCGGGCTCCCTGCTCAGCAGGGAGTCTGCCTCTCTCTCTGACCCTCCCCCCTCTCATGTGTGCTCTCTCTCTCTCTCTCATTCTCTCTGTCTCAAATAAATAAATAAAATCTTTAAAAAAAAATTTAAAAAAAAAAAAATAATAATAATATATAAATAGGCCTTTATGAGTGTTGGGAGAAGGATAACTACTAATTGAATGGAATACTGCAGGAGAACTTCTAAATTAATGCAAGGGGCAGGGGTGAGAAGTCAATTAATAGTAACATCATCAAGTCACAAAAAAATAAGGAAAAGGAATAAAGAAATCTTAGAACAAAATTAATAGTTACCACAGTGAAATGAAAGAATAAAATATATGGTAAAAAATCTGTAGAAAAATATAAAACATGAAATGAAATGCAAAAATTCTTATTAAAATATTAACAAATAGACTTCAGCATTGTATCAAAAGAAAGTAATTCCCTCTGATCAAGTAGTATTTACTCTGGGATTTCAAGAATTGTTCAAAATCAAAAGGTATTAGTAAAATAGCAACAAAAAGAAACAACTCGAATATGGGAAAATCTACTTATCAAACCTAATTGCAAGATACCATTTTAAAATTATGAAATGATAAAAACTTTTTCATTAAATTCAAATAGGGATGCTTGATAACACCATTACTATTCAACATTGTTTTAAGATGCTAGAAAACACAATGAGACAAGAAAATGAAATAATCAGTATAAATTGGAAAAGAAGAGATTGAAATTTTGGTTTATATTTACTGATGACATTACTATATATCTAAGGAATCCAAGAGACCCCAGTAAAACATTACTAGAATTTGGTAAGACATATAGTAAGATGCCTGATGCATAATAAATGAAAGAAAGGCTGAATCCATAATAAATGTAATAAATAATAAATGTAACATATACTATTTTTTCCTCCAGCATCACTAGATACTGGAAATATTCCACTCACAATGCTAATGAAAACTAATAAAACATTTAGAAATAAATTTAACAAGAACATAAGACCTGCATGAAGAAAATTATAAAATCTTATTGAATGATTTATAGCTCTGATTTTATAACCATGGATAGGAACAGAGTATCATTAAAATGTCAAATCTCTTCAAATAAACATATAGGAAATTCTGAAGACTTTAGATAGTATAATATAATATTAATGTCAGCATAGATGAATTAATGTCCAAGAATAATGAGAAAAGTTATTTATAAGGAAAATGAAGAGGATGGCTTGCCTAACTCGGTATAAAAATATATACTACAGGGGTACCTAGGTGGCTCAGTCGTTAAACATCTGCCTTCGGCTCAGGTCATGATCTCAGGGTCCCAGGATCGAGCCCCACTTCAGGCTCTCTGCTCTACAGGGAGCCTGTTTCTCGCTCTGCTGCTCCCCCTGCTTGTTTGCACTTGCTCTCTCTCTCTCTCTGTCAAATAAATAAAATCTTAAAAAAAAAAAAACTTAAAAAAAAAATATACTACAGCCACTATAATTAAACAATATAGTATTGACACAGAAATAGACAAACAGATCAGTGGAACAGAAGGAAAAAGCCCTTAAATACATACCAATATATAAAAGAATTTAGTCTATTATAAAAATAGCATTTCAATTCTGTGAAAAAATGTATAGCTTAAACAATTAATAATGTAACATTGATTATCCATCTGAAAGAAATAAACTAAGACCCCTAGCTCATACAATTCTGAAACAGAATCTAAAATGGATAAAGGACTTACATGTAAAAATAATATAATAATTACTTTATAAAAGGAAATTTAAGGGTTGGGAAGACTTTTTAAACCAAATAAAAAGTCAAAGCTCTAAAAGTAAAGACAGATATATCTAACTAAGAGTGATAGTTAATTTTATGTGTTGAATTGACTGAGCCAGGGGATGCCCAGATAGCTGGTAAACCATGATTTCTGGGTGTGTCTGTGAGGCTGTTTCTCAAAGTCATTAGCATTTGAATCCAGTACACTAAAAAAGATCTGCCCTCACCAATGTGGGTGGACATGATCCAATTCTTGAAAGCCAAAATAAAACAAAGAGTGAGAGAGGGCTAATTCTCTCTGTTCTTGAGTCGGCATGTTCATCTACTACTCTTAGACATTGGACCTCCTAGACTTTGGGCTCAAACTCAATTATACCACTGGCTTTCCTGCAGACAGCAGATCATGGGACTTCTCAGGCTCCAAAACATGTGAGTCAATTCCTATAATAAATCTCATCTTATATCTATCTATCTATCTATCTATCTGTCTATCATCTATCTATCCTATTGGTTCTGTGTCTCTGGGGAAACCCACACATATATAACAGATTAGTATCTTCATTAAACAAAGATCTCATAGAAATTCATGAAAACATAATGGGGGCTGCAGCAAAGGCAGTCCTAAGAGGAAAGTATATAGCAATATAAGCCTTTCTCAAGAAACAAGAAAGGTCTCAAATACACAACCTAACCCTACACCTAAAGGACCTGGAGAAAGAACAACAAATAAAGCCTAAACCCACCAGGAGAAGAAGAATAATAAAGATCAGAGCAGAAATCAATGAAATGGAAACCAAAGGAACAGTAGAACAGATCAACAAAACTAGGAGCTGGTTCTTTGAAAGAATTAACAAGATTGATAAACCCCTGGCCAGACTTATCAAAAAGAAAAGAGAAAGGACCCAAATCAACAAAATCATGAATGAAAGAGGAGAGATCACAACCAACACCAAAGAAATACAAACAATTATAAGAACATATATGAGCTACTATATGCCAGCAAATTAGATAACCTGGAAGAAATGGAGGCATTCCTAGAGCTGTATCAACTACCAAAACTGAACCAGGAAGCAATAGAATACCTGAACAGACCTATAACCACTAGGGAAATTGAAGCAGTCATCAAAAATCTCCCAAAAAACAAAAGCCTAGGGCCAGATGGCTTCCTAGGGGAATTCTACCAAACATTTCAAGAAGAATTAATACCTATTCTTCTGAAACTGTTCCAAAAAATAGAAAGGGAAGG